>NW_020955136.1:950607-1183789 GCF_900497805.2 Vombatus ursinus | reverse complement strand
TTATTATTCACAGGGAAATATCCTGAATAACTTTGAAATGGGGTTACAGAGCTATGTTTCTGGGCTGCTACATTGTGGCCTTCCAGAAGGCTAGGGAAGATTTTGGAAGACTGGCCTTTAGGCAACACATACAGAATCTCTCCCTGGGATTGTACTTGAAGCCTTCCCAGTTTGTCAGGTCCTACCAATGCTTTCAAAACTGTATTGGCACAATATTTAAGATGCCACGGTCACCTCCATGCCATGATGAAGCACAGGAGGAGTACTTTTGTGAAGGTTTGTCCACATCAGAAAAGCATGGTGTCAATGACTGACACAGTTTGGCACTACTTTAAATCTCTTGGAATTGACTACAGACAAAGGTGTTGGATCACCATGTATGTTAGGTACAATGTGCATTTTTAGTTGCCTGTAACATTCCATTTCTTTCGGAAAAGTCCTAAAGTCATCAGCTTCATCTAAATTATAAAAACTGGACACATCCTCTGTGGTAAGTTTTTTATCATCATTCTTAGCTAGGGCCCAAGACAAGTTATTGCCTAAATACTGTAAAAAAGCTGGTCTGAAATTGAGGAAAACTGGGATTTAGTTACATGGTTCATAAGTTCTTGGGCAAGTTCTTTTCTTATCCTGAGAATCTGTTTCCCCATTTGTAAAATGAAGGGAATGGACTAGGCAATATCTAACAGCCCTTCTGGATCTAGCGTTTTATGATTCTTCCATACTACCAAGTAAATATAATGAAGGTGCATGGATATATAGTGTGGAGCCAATGTCTTCATCTTAATATACGTTATGTAGAGCAGCTGTTTGTCATCATAAACATCCATTTACTAAATACCTGCTTGTACATGTTAGGCATTAAAAATTATGTGGCGACTGCCACAGTCTTGCTCCCTAAGTAGGATTGGAGTTGCCCAGTGGTATAGTCACAATATTAACAGGTAGGACAAACTGACAGAAAGATACTTATTTCACATATCATTTTTTCCTTTCCCATTATTTCCATCTCTCTCCCCCATTCCTGTTACAACTGAAAACTATGATAGAGGTTAAGAATCTTAGAATAATAGGATAGGACATCTGGAAGTGACCAAGGAAAGAGAACTTGGCATGGTGAAGAAAGGACTGGGCTTGGAGGTAGATGCCCTGATTTGGAGTCGTGGCTCTGACTTATCTTTCCTGTGTGACCAGGAACAAATAACTTACCTGCCTTGAGCCTTACTCAATGTCTTCATCTAAAAATATGGGGATAATAGTGCCCAGTTGGAGTTGAGATGAGAAAAAAAATCAGCTTTGTAAACCTTCAAATGCTCTATAAATGTATGCTTTTGTTTTTAGTTGTACCTCACCATTTTACAGGGAGAAAAAGTGAGTTAGATACCATGTGTAGTTTCAGCATTTATCCTCCTTTTCTATAATTTCAGAATTGTAGAAGTCATAGTCTTGAAGTATAGAATATTAGCTCTAGAAGAAGGGACCTGAAAATTCATCAAGTCCAGTTGAAGCTCAGAACGGATAAGTAATCTTCCCAAGGTCTCTCAACAAGTTACTGGCAGAACCAGGACTGGAATTCTTGTCTCCTGACTTCCAGGCCAAGGCTTTCCCTTGTCACTTCTGAATCAATAATTAACCATTATTTGAATGCCTCTGATAATCTGAGTGACTATGATGAGCAAATCGCTGTTTGTTTCCATCTGGCGTTCAGGAATCTTGAGGGACAGGAGGCTGTCCTTTGCTCTCCTTTAGTCAGAAGGGAGTCCTTCACTTATACATTTCATTAAGTGGCAAATGTAGGTGTACATGAGATTGGCAAGAGAGGCCTAATATGATATTGTGGACAGTCTCCAGAGTGGAAGGGCCTAGTTCCTGTGTCCTAGTTCCTGCTCTGCCACTAACTGTCTATGTACTTCTGACCCATCTCTCCTGGACTTTTTTTTTTCATGGGGAAAAAAAGGGCATGAATAACATTTCACCGGGTTATAAGGCTGTGGGGATCTATTAACTCCTTATAGAAGGAAGGACAAGGTGGAGATTGGAGGTATTTCCTCTATGAATGTAGATGATTTAGGGTTAGATTATAGCTTTGGAGCTCAAAGACTTCTGGTTCAACACTCTTGTTTTAATAACTAAGAAAATTGAACCCTGGAGATGTGAAGTAGATTGTCCAGAGTCACAAAGGAAGCAAGTGGAAAAGCTGGGATTTACACTTATGTCCTTGTCTTTTAAATACAGTAGTTTTTCTCCTACATCACACTGTCCCTAGGGAGTTCTATGAACATTATACAAGTTAGAAGACTTTACTGAGTCCCAGAGCCAGTGAGTGTTGGCAGTGGGATTTGAACCCAGGTCTTCCTGTCTCCAAGACTAGTATTCTAGACATTTCGCCTCTCTGCTACTGTAGTAAAGGGAAGATAAAATAACGTATCGAAAAACACTTTGAAAAGCCCCTAAAACCCTGAAAGGTGCTCCCCAAAGCCCAGGTTCTATAAAAGGGGGTAGGATATCTTTTCTGATGTCATATCCTGCCAGAGCATGCTCTTTTCTTCACGGTTGGTTTGGTTCTCCACAGACTTGATCTGCTCCATTTAGTGTGTTGGAGTGAACCCTAGGCCGGTACAGTCATCTCCGTCTTGCTAGCCTTTCAGAGATCATCTGGCAGGCTTCCCAGAACAAGCAAGGCACAGTCATTTTGTTGCCAGGAAAGGGGCTGGATAACACTCATTCCAGCTATTTTCACATGGTGTTACTTCTTACCCTATGAAATAAATATATCGGGCAGTCAGACTGTCAGTGGTGAGAAATCACCAAGAACATCTTAAATACAGCATTTGAAAGCTTTAATCCAAAACTTCAGATGTTACTTGAATGCAAACTCTTATGACCTCTTAAGCTTGCAATCATTTGTCTCTGCCTTCTTTTGACTCAGAAGCACTATTCAATTTAACTGATTAATTCCTCGATAGAATGCGCTGTTGAATCTAAGGATATACTTTGCATGGTGGGTCTGGTCACAAGAATGGTCGTGTCTCACATCTGCAATCTTATATTTAAGATCTGTTTGACTTTGGACAAGTCACTTAACTTCTCTTGGCCTCAGTTTCCTCATCTGTAAAATGAGGAAGGTGGACTAGATAATCTTTATGGTCTTTCCAGTTCTATATCTATGATACTATGAAAGTAAATAAAACTAGATAAAAACATTTTTAATTGATTCCAAAATTTCCCAGTGGAAATTTTGACACAATAATACTTACATTATTATAGCAATTTAAGTTTTATAAAGCATTTTCCTTACACAAACCTTCTGAGGAAGGTAGTTTAAGGATTCTTATCACCATTTCAGAGAGGAAGAAACTGAGACCCCGAGATGCTAAATGTCTTGCCTAGGATTACACAGCTAGTAAGTAGCGGAGGTACAACTTAAATCCAAGTCTTTCCTGACTCCATGCCCATTTGTTAACAAGAATTTAATTAAGCCCCATATTGTGTGCAAAGCGCTATACTGAAGAGAAGGAGACAGAGACAAAAACTAGTTTCTTCCCTGAAGGACCTTATATTGTCCTGGGATATTTTTGATTACTTCATTCTACCTATGATATGCTAGTACTGTATTCAGGAAACATATCTCTTTTATCACTCTACTTTATCATGGATCATGACAAAATGAGAATCTAGATCCCTGGCAACAAGATGAAGCCTTGAAGGAAGACAAGGAACCTAAAATGATGCAGATAAAGCAAGCAAACATTCCAGTCATTGGGGGAAGGCTGGAAGGAATGAATGGCTTTTGGGAATGATCAAATATTGAATTCTGGAATAAGAATACATCTCCTCTTAGTTCGTTGACATTGAAGAGTAGCTAGGATTGGCTTGGATGGATATCCTTAAGTCTTTTACAGAGCCATAATGAGCAATTTTAGTGCTTGTAGCAAGCTTCACAAAACATTCCTGCCATGAGCAGAAGAAAATGTGCCCTCAAATCCATCTTTTAAGGCAAATTGAGTGGAAGAGGAAAAGTTCACTGCTGAAGATGAGTGGGAAGGAAGCATGATGATGCTAGTCTGGTAGGCTCTAAGCTAGGTTATGGTGCTGGATAGGGAAAACATAAGGCCTTTGGGATTTCCTGTTTGGACTGATGATTCTTACAAAGTCGGTACTAAGATCAGTTTTCTTTGTTGATAAAGGAGCAAGCGTACAGTCAGTGAAAGCATCAGTGCCCTCTGACTTTTAGGGCCCATGGTCATCGCCACGGATTGCAACTCTCTTCTCTTACCACATTCCCAAAAGACTAGTTACCGAGCTGTCCAAAAAGTGAACTTTCAGACCTTGAAAAAATACACATGTTCCTAAATGTGGCTATATTTATTTATTTAGCAATTCTGTCATTTGCAGAAAGTATGGAATTTTATTCTTCCTTTAAATTTAGGATTGTAGATTTAGAGCTAGAAGAGGCCTTAAAGGTCATCTAATCCAATCCCCTCATTTGATAAATGAGAGAGCTGAGGGCCCAAGAAGGGAAGTGACGTCCGCAATGTCTCACAGGTAGAAAGTAGCAGAGTCAAATTCAGTGGTATTTCCACTGCACCCTTTCTGGACAGGATATATGTAAATTTTCATTAAATTTAGTAATGATCCTATGTGGTGCCTTCATTTCCTGATGAGAACACCTTGATTTCTGTAAACATATTTTGAGCACCTATCCCCAGTGTAAAGTACTGTACTAGACTTAGTTTACTTGACACTTAGGGTTTCCCTGGGTTTCTTGCTAGATGTCAGAGCTGGGAGGGATTTAGTACATACTGATATTTTGTAGATACAGAAACTGAGGCCCAGAGAGGGAGAGAATGATTTACTCAGTTTTATCAGTCAGTTAGTGGTAAAGACAGGATTTCAATCCAGGTTTCCTGAATCCTACTCAAGTATTCTTTTTAGGACGCTGTTGCTTTCTAATAGATGTGGGTTTGTAATCACACATGCGTCCATACACATATGTATATATTTGGTCTAGTACATATATATATATACATATTTGTATATATATATATTAATATAAATACACACATGTACATACAACTTGTTGGGGAGGTAACCTCAGAGAATGTTGAATTTAAAAATTCAGTGTAGCTGCTTCACAAAGAACATAGTGTTACCCTCCCTTAGCCTCAGTACTAGGAGCAAAAATAGTTGCAGGGGGTGGGGATGGAGAGAGAGGGAAAGTGGAGAATGGTGCAATGGGAAGTGATGGTGTAGAAGACAGTCTTACTGTGAGTTTAGTTGTGCCTGTGAGGGTTGGGGGAGGAGGTAGGCCCAATGAAAGACACGTCACAGCAATGGGGTGCTTGGAGTGTGGTTATATACTGTGGAAATACTCCACTGACCCAAGGAAGGGTTGTTGAATAGAAGGAAAGAGGCCCTTCCCAGATATTAGTACCCTGGGACGAAGTCCTGTATACTCCATGCTAGTTATAGCTGTGTACAAACATTATTGTTTAGTTTTAAATAGTTCTATGATTTGTAATTATCTAATTCAATACTCATCCAATAAAATTCTATCTTTAGGTACCATATAATACTTTCAACTCTTAATTTTTTTTAATTTTTTTAAATTAATTTTTTTATTTTTAGTTTTCAACATTCACTTCCACAAGATTTTGAGTTCCAAATTTTCTCCCCATCTCGTCCCTCCCCCCACCCCAAGATGGCATGCATTCTGAGTACCTCTTCTCCTAATCTGCCCTCCCTTCTATCTCTTCCCCCTTTCTCCTATCCCCTTCCCCTTCAATTTTCCTGTAGGGCAGGATAGATTTCTATACCCCATTTCCTGTATATCTTATTTCCCAGTTGCATGTGAAAACAATTTTTTTAACTTTTGTTTTTAAAATTTTAGGTTCCAAATTTTCTCCCTTCCTCCCTCCCCAACCATCTTCATTGAGAAGGCAAGCAACTCGATACAGGTTATACATGTGTAGTCATCCAAAACACTTCCATAGTAGTCATGTTGTGAAAAACTAAGTATGTTTCCCTTCATCCTATCCCACCCCCCCCCATTATTCTATTCTGTTTTTTGACCCTGTCCCTCCTTAGAAGTTCAACTCTTAATTAGTCACATGGTTAATAAGATTTAGAGCTGAAAGAGCTTAGAAATATTATCTATCCCTTACATTTTATTGAAGAGGAAACTGAGGCTGTGGGAGAGAAACACTGCTCTATGTTACAGAGCAATGTTCTCTGTGATGTAGATACACTGAATTTTGTAATACCCATTCAACATTCTCTGAGTCTAGCTCCCCAAAAAGTTGAATATAATTTGCATTCACTGGGAATCTAAACTAATTTTATCATTAGTCCAACTAAGTTAGTATCGCATTCTTTCCAGATCACCGACCTTGCTTTCAGCCCAGCCCTCACAGCCATTATCTGGACAAGTAACTTCTGTAGGGAAGGGGCTAGCCATTCCTACCAACTGCCAGCCCTCTGCCACACACAGGGTTGATTAGTCAGCCTAGCTGAAGCAAGAAGGCTTCCTAAAGGAAAGAAAAGAAGCAGCATGTACTAGGCAAATCAAACCACCACTACCACCTTGACCACCATCTCTCCTCCAATTCTGATGGAAACCACTGCAGGATCCTGAGCCCAAGAGCCTTGAGAATAGCAATGGTTGTAATCCATTGTCCACAGTCATCATCCTGGGAAATAACCCTTGTGGAGATGCAGCCTGGCAATTGCTCCTGCAGGTGCTGTAGCCACAGCTAATGAAGAAAAGAAAGTTCTTGTCACCAAAGTCCTTGGCATGGTTAAATGGTTCAACATCAGATACTGGTAAGATTTCATCATTGGAAATGATATTCAAGAGACATTAACATCTGTTTTGTTTCTATTCCCTGAGGACCATGGGACCCCTCAATCTGCCTAGAACTGAAACCATTTCCTCTATTAGAACGTGAGCTCCTTGTGAAGAGGGATTGTCTTACTTTTTATCTGTATCCTCAATGTTTAGCACATAGTAAGTATTTCACAAATGCTTCATTTATTCATTCATAGTGGGTAGAGGGCTAGCCTTGGAGGAGGAAAAGGAAGAGCTTAAATCCTGTTTCTGATTGTTTGTTCATAGCATCAGCTGAGCTATCATGCCGTAAGGGAAAAGACTTACGGTCTTCTCCCCTATGAGACCATATGGCCTTAAGAAAGAGACCTTGGTCCTTGACCTTTTTGTTCTTTTCCATTCTAGGCAAAGGGAGTGGCGCATCTGACCTTGAACATTTGGGACTCCAGTTCAGTGGAAGGACTCATCTAGCAGTCATGCCACATTTGAGTATTAACTTGGTGGGATCACTGCTCTGTAGGAACTAAGTTACATTATGAATCTAATCTACTGCCCCCCCCTAGCCTTTGACCCCTCCCCCCCATTGAAGTGATGTAGGTAGAGAGTATGTTTCCTAGTTGATAAGGGAGATATTTGTGCTTTGTTTTTTTTGCTATACCTTCCAAAAATATCCCTTCATAAAATCTAATTGATCTTCTTTGGTTAATGAAATGGGATGGGGGGCTGTAATGATAGAAGGAATGCTGCTAGAGGCTCATGGAGAGAGACCCAACCTCTCATGGTACCAGTTAGAAAATGTCCACACATACTCCACAGTCTCTTCAAAGCACTTTCCTTCTACATGATTCTCCTGGAATCCTCCTGGTAGCGAGACTGCATCTGCCCAACAAGCTCATGGGGCCTGTGTATGCACCAAAAGTCCATTGCATGATACATACAGTGAGAGCTCTGTGTTCACAGTCAAGTCATTTAACCTGTCAGTGCCCTAAGGCAACTCCAAGATTAAAAGTTACATGGGAGTTGCTGATCTACTTTAATCAAAAGGATTTTATAAGTACGGTCAACCCTCTCCCCCCTCCCCCCCAAAACACCCAGACTCAGGACATAAATTCTGTTGCTGGATAGAGGACTGGCATCTCATGTTCCAGAGAATGACTTCTGAGACAATCTGCTCTTGTGGATTAGCTGAACTACAATTCACAGGTGACTCTAATTTCCAGTTGCTTGTGAACCATGCAAATATGAGACATATTTAAGGAAAGAAGCATGTCTGTTTGCCATGGGGAACTGTCAGCGACACAGACAAAAATTACCTAGTTGAAGCTGGAACAATGGAAAATAACAGAGTAATCTTGCTGGAGCAGGGAAAATAACATGGAGATCAAATACCAGACGATAGAAAAATTGACCTCTCTTTTTCTTTTTCTTTTTTTCCCCTAAGCCAGTCCTCAATCTGATTTTCTCTTTCAAATAAAAAAGGCCCTTTAGGTTCAGAGATCTAGTAAAAACCCACAAGAGGCAATGTCATCAAATTCTCATATATTTTCCTCTCTTTTCTGGAATGGGTGTTCGAGGTCCCAGAGAGTTTGTGGTTCATTCTATTTTTTACATATTGTTGAAAGTCTCAAAACTCTTTTTGTTCAGTTATCCTTTCTTTTTCCTGTTCTTTCTTGGAAAACTAAAACTCTGTGTTTGAGACAAATGTTATACTGATGGTGGTTATATCCAAGAAGCTTTTGGATCCTTACAGCACCTTTTTTGGTTTTGTTTTTGTAACACTCCTTAAAATGGGAAAAAAAATCATAGTTTTAAAAATTCAAGACACCACTCCTCCACCCAAAATACCCATATGCGCATATTCGAACCAGGTGAAGTTCATTCATTCTTGAAATCCTTACAGATTCCAATTGCCTCTATACTGTATACAAACAAATTCTTCTGTCTTTGATCTTTCTTGGTTTAACAAGTTTTATAAAAGCATTCTCCAAGAAGCCTTTTTATAATCACTAGACTCTAGGAAGAAGGAAAGATAACAAGAGTGGAGGGCTATTTTTGTCCATTTTGTTTCCTATGCATTTAGGTAAGTTGTTGACTGAAACACAACTTTGTTTGACCTTATTTTTTGTTTCAAAACAGTCTGTTGACCTTTTTTCTCATGAACTAAATAGTATAGATGATTCACCTTTAAATTTCTTTACCTTTTCCACATTAGCATTGTTGAGTAGAAGAGTCCTCCTGACTTTGGAGTGTGAGGAAGTGGGTTCAAGTTCTGGCAACTTGGGGTACCTTGGACAACACACTTGAGCATCCTGGATTTCAGTTTCCTCATCTCTAAGCTGAGAGGGTTGCACTGCAGGAACTCTGAGTTCCCCTTCAGCTCCTGTTATTCTATGGATTCCAAGTAAACCATCTTAGCAAGATTTCTGCTAATTTTAAAAACATTATTAAGCAATAAAACACAATAAATGGGTTGAAAGTGGTGATCTACAGGAATCCTTTCAGCACTAAATCATGGTTTAGGGGGAAAAGTTGTATTTGGAGTCAAAGGATCTCATTTCAAAACGCAGTTCTACAACTTACTAGCTGTGTAACCTTAGGCAAATCATTTGACTTCTCTCTGCCTCCATTTTATCTTCTGTAAATTGAGGAAGTCAGATAGCTGCTGAAATCCTTTCTTTCTTATTCAAATATTTTATTTTTTCCAATTACATATAAAATTTTTTTTAACATTCATTCTTCAAAATTTTGAGTTCAAAATTCTTTCCCTCCATTCCTTCCTTTCCCTTCCCACCATAGAGAAAATAAGAAATTTGATATAGGTTATACATGGGCAATCATGCAAAACATATTTCTATATTAGTTATGTTACAAAAGAAAACAGATAAAAAAAGAAAGATAAAAGAAGATACATAAATGTGCTTCAATCTGCATTCAAACTCCATCAGTTCTTTCTCTGGAGGTGGATAGCATTTTTCATCATAAGTCCTTCAGAATTGCCTTAGGTCACTGTATTGTTGAGAATAGTTATGTCATTCACAGTTGATCATCATACAATATTACTGTTACTATGTACACTGTCCTCCTGGTTCTGCTCACTTCACTTTGCATCAGTTCATGTAAATCTTTCCAGGTTTTTCTGAAAGCATCCTGCTCATCATTCTTATAGCATAATAGTATTCTATCACAATTATATACCACAACTTGTTCAGCCATTCTCCAATTGGTGGGCGTCTCCTCAATTTCCAGTTCTTTGCCACCACAAAAAGACCTGCTATAAATATTTATAAATAGGTCCTTTTCTTTTATTATCTCTTTGGGATACAAACCTTGTAGTGGTATTGCTGTGTCAAAAGGTATGTATAATTTGGTTGCCCTTTGGGCATAGTTCCAAATTGCTCTCCAGATTGGTTGGATCAATTCATGATACCACCTATGGTGCGTTAGTGTCCTAATTTTCCCATATCACCTGAAATAGTTATCATTTTCCTTTTCTGTCATATTAGCCAATCTGATAGGTATGAGGTGATACCTTATTTGATAATGATTTAGAGCATTAGAGCTATAGATAGCTTTGATTTCTTCATCTGAAAACTTCCTGTTCATATTCTTTGATTATTAATTATTAATTGGGGAATGCTTTGTATTCTTATATATTTGATTCAGTTCTCTATATATTCTCTACATATTTGAGAAATGAGGCCTTTATCAGAGATAATTGCTGTAACATTTCCCCCCAGTTTTCTGCTTTCCTTCTGATCTTGCCTTCACTGCTTTTGTTTGTACAAAAGCTTTTTGATTTAATGTAGTCAAAATTATATATTTTACGTCCCATAATGCTCTCTATCTCTTGTTTAGTCATAAATTCTTCCCTTATCCATAGATCTGACAGGTAAACTATTCTGTGCACTCCTAATTTGCTTATAGTATCACCCTTTATGTCTAAATCATGTACCCATTTTGACCTTGTCTTGGTATACTGTGTGAGATATTGGTCTATACCTACCAAGCAGCTTCTACATTAAAGGATAGGAGGGCTTGGAATACTGTATTCCAGAAGGCAAAGGATCTAGGATAACAATCAAGAATCACCTACTCAGGAAGATTGAGCATAATCCTTTACAGGGGAGGTAGAATGATCATTCAGTGAAATAGAGGAGTTTCAAGCATTCCTGGAGAAAAGACCAGAGCTGAACAAAAATTTGATTTTCAAATAGAAGACTCAAGAGAAGTATAAAAAGGTAAACAGGAAAGAGAAAACATAAGGAATTCAGTAAGGCTAAACTGTTTACATCCCTACACAGGAAGATACTGGTAACTCTTAAGAACTGTATCACTATTAGGGCAGTTAGGAGTATACATAGACAGAGAGTGCATGTATGAGATGACTTTGATGGGATGATATCCAAATTAAAAAAAATTTAGTTAGGTTACAGTGGGGACAGAGAGAAGGGAGAGCTAGAATGGGGTAAATTATTTCACATGAAAAGATGTGAAAAATATTACAGCAGATGGAATGATGGACAATAGTCGTGGGCATCGTTTGAAACTTACTCTCATTGGAATTGACTCAAAGAGGGAAAAACATACACAATCAGTTGGGTATAGAAATCTATCTTACCCAGTATGGAAGTAGGAGGGAAAGTGGTTAAGAAAATAGGAGGCGGAAGCTGACAGAAGGGAGGGCAGATTGGGGAAGGAAGTGGTCAGAAGCAAAACACTGGTGAGGAGGTATGGGAGAGAGATATAGATAGATAGATAGATAGAGATTAACAGGAGGAAAAATAGAATGGAGGGATATACACAGTTAGTAATCATAACTGTGAATATGAATGGGATGAACTCACTCATAAAATGGAAGTAGATGTCAGAGTGAATTAAAAACCAGAATCCTACAATATTTTATTTACAAGAAACACACTTGAAGGAGAGAGAGACACAGAGTAAAAGGTAAAGGGTTGGAACACAATCTATTATGCTTCAGCTGAAGTAAAAAAAACTAGGAGTGACCTACATGGTCTCAGATAAAGCAAAGGCAAAAATAGATTTAATTAAAAGAGATAAGGAAAGAAACTACACCTCATTAAAAAGTATAACAGACAATGAAATAACATCAATATGAAACATATATGTGCCAAATGGTATAGCATCCAAATTCTTAAAGGAAAAGTTAAATGAATTATAGGAGAAAATAGCAAAACTGTACTAGTGGGGGACCTCAACTTTCCCCTCTCAGAAATAGACAAATCTAAGCACAAAATAAACAAGAAAGAAGTTGAGGTGAATCGAATTTTAGGAACATACAGATGACAGACCTCTGGAGAAAACAGAATAAGAATAGAAAAAATATACTGGGGCAGCTAGGTGGCACAGTGGATAGAGCATAGGCCCTGGAGTCAGGAGGACCTGAGTTCAAATCCGGTCTCAGACCAGATACTTGACACTTACTAGCTGTGTGACCCTGGGCAAAGTCACTTAACCCCAATTGCCTCACCAAAAAAAAAAGAATATACCTTTTTTCTCAGCAGTGCATGGCACCTACACAAATATTGGCCAGGGCATAAAAACATCACAGTCAAATGTAGAATGGCAGAAATACTAGATGCATCCTTTTGGGATCATAATGTAATAAAAATTACATTCATTAAGGGGCAGTAAAATATAGATTAAAAATTAATTGGAGGCTAAGTAATCTTATCCTAAAGAATGAATGGGTCAAAGAGTAAACCATAGAAACAATCAATAATTTCATTAAAGAGAATGAAAACGATGAGACAACATACCAAAATTTATGGGATGTAGCCAAAGCAGTACTTAGAGGAAAATTTATATCCCTAAACTCTTATGTCAATAAAATAGATAGAGAGCAGATCGATGAATTGGGCATGCAACTTAAAAAAAAAACTAGAAAAAAGAACAAATTAAAAATCCTCAATTAAGCACCAAATTGGAAATCCTGAAAACCAAAGGAGAGATTAATTAAGCTGAAAGCAAGAAAACTATTGAACTAATAAATAAAACGAGGAGCTCATTTTATGAAAAAAACAAACAAACAAACAATAAAATAGACAAACCATTGGTTAATTTCACAAAAAGAAATAAAGAAAGAAAAAGAAAGAAAGAAAACCAAATTATCAGTATCAAAAATGAAAAGGGTGAATTCATGATCAATGAAGAGAAAATTAAAACAATTATTAGGAACTATTTTCCCCATTTATATGCCAATAAATCTGACAATCTAAGTGAAATCAATGAATATTTACAAAAATATAAATTGCCAAGATTAACAGAAGAGGGAATAAAATACCTATACAACCCCATCTTAGAAAAAAGAAATTAAACAAACCATCAATGAACTCCCTAAGAAAAATCCCCAGCAAAGAAAACAGCTCCTTAAAAAAAATAGAATTGGACAATTGAAACAGGAGGTAAAAAAGCTAATTGAAGAAAATAACTCCTTAAAAATTAGACAAGTGGAAGCTAATGACTCCATGAGACTTCAAGAATCACAAATCAAAAGAATGAAAAAATAGAAGAAAATGTGAAATATCTCATTGGAAAAAAAACTGACCTGGAAAATAGATCCAGGAGAGATAATTTAAGAATTATTAGACTACCTGAAAGCCATGATCCAAAAAATAAAAGAACCTGGACATCATACTTTAAGAGATTATTAAGAAAAACTTCCCTGATATCCTAGAACCAGAGAGTAAAATAGACATTTATATATTTATAGTAGCTGTTTTTGTGTGTCAAAGACTTGGAAATTGAGGGGGTGCCCATCAACTTAGCAATGACTGAATAAGTTGTGGTATATGAATATAATGGAATACTATTGTGCCATAAGAAATGATGAGTAGGCAGATTTCAGAAAATCCTAGAATGACATATATGAACTGATGCAGAGTGAAGTGAGTAGAACCAGGAGACCATTGTACACAGTCACAGCAATATTATATGAAGATCAACTCTGAATGACTTAACTATTTTCAGCAATACAATGATCCAAGAGAATTCCAAAGGATTCATGATGAAAAAATGCTATCCACATCCAGAGAAAGAACTGATGGAGTCTGAATGCAGATCAATGCATACTATTTTTCACTTTCTCTATTTTTTCATGTTTTTATTTTCTGTTGATCTATTTCTTCTTTTACAACATGACTAATATGTAAATATGTTTTATATGCTTGCATATATATAAAACCTGTATCAAATTGTTTACCATCTTAGAGAGAGGGAGGTGAGAGAGGGAGGGAGAAAAGTTGGAACTCAAAATTTTTTTTAAAAAATGAATATTAAAAACTGTCTTTATATGTAATTGGGAAAATAAAATACCATGTGATTTGGGGAAAAAAATAAATGTTTGGTAGAATTAACTTGTGAATCCATCTGGTTCTGAAGATTTTTTCTTTTCTTAGGGAGCTCCCTGATGGCTTGTTCAATTTCTTTTTCTATGATAGTTATTTAATTATTCTATTTCCTCTTCTGTTAATTTGGGCAATTTATATTTTTGTTAATATTCATCCATTTAACTTAGATTGTTAGATTTATTGGCATAAAATTAGGTAAAAATAGCTCTTAATAATTGCTTTAATTTCTTCATTGGTGGTAAATTTACCCTTTTCATTTTTGATACTAGCAATTTTGTTTTCTTCATTTTTTAAATAAAATTAACCAATGGTTTATCTATTTAATTGGTCCCCCCCCCATAAAACCAGCTCCTAGTTTTATTTATTAGTTCAGTGGTTTTTTACTTTCAATTTTAGTAATCTTTCATTTGATTTTCAGGATTTCCACTGAAGTTTTTTCTAGCACAAAATCTAGAATCCTATGAAGATTGCCCTGTCACAAGGATTAGTATGCTCATTTTACAAATGAATAAACTGAGTCTTAGTGAGGTGATGTTGTGGTCTCTTGGCCCCAGGTGCTGGAACCAGAGATCATATCTAGATCTTCCAATGTGATACCACAATGCCGTGCAAATGGTTATTAAGTGGCTATTCTCAATCATGGTAGAGATGATCCCAAATGTGTTGGAATAGAAAAGAAGCAAGGCCTGGGGTTGAAATGTGGTTAGCTTAATGATAGGTCTAGTGAACAGTAGGTGTTGAAATTGAATGATCTCCTTTAGGGTGCTCTTCTAAATCTGTGCTACCATGATTCTGTGAATTAAACTTTAAAACTGGTTTTAGTTTTAGTTTATTTTTTTCAAATTTTATTATATTTATTTTTTTTAAAGCAGAGGGACTTTAAATTTTTTTTCCAGTTCCAAATTCTCTCCCTCCTCCTAGCCCTTTTACCACCCATTGAGAAGAAAAGAAAAAATTACCACTTTGTGTGGTCATGAAAGACAGATTTCTGCATTAGTCATTTCCTAAGAAAGAAAAGGAAAGGTAAAAAAGTATTTCTTTCTGAACTCTTAAATTCATCAGTTTTCTACCAAGAAGTGGATAGCATTTTTCGTTATGAGTGCTTTGGAATTGTTGTTAGTTTTTGTTTTGATCAGTTACTAAGTTTTTCCAAGTTGATTATCTTTATAATTTTGTTGTTACTGTATGGATTGTTCTCCTGGTTGTTTTCACTTAACTGTGAAGTGACTGTCAGTTTATACATTTCTTCCCAGAGTTTTCAGACACTATTCTTTTTATCATTTCTTATACAATAATAATATTCCATCACATTCATATACCATAGCTTGTTCAGCCCTTCCTCCATTGATGGACATCTCTTCATTTTCCAATTCTTTGTTAATATAAAACAGAACTGTGAAATAGATAGACAGATAGATAGATAGATAGATAGATAGATAGATAGATAGATAGATCCTTTACTGCTTTCTTCACTCTCTGTAGGATAGATCCCTAGCAGTAGTATTGCTGGGTATTTTTGCACATAGTTCCAAACTGCTTTCCAGAAAGGTTAGACTAGTTCGCAGCATCACTAGCAGTGCATTAGTGTACCTGTTTTCCCTCATCTCCTCCAGCATTTGTCATTTTCTTTTTTTTTTAATCACATTAGCCAATCTGATAGGTGTGAGGTGATACCTCAGAATTGTTTTAATTTGCACTTCTCAAATTATTAGGGATTTAGAACATTTTTTCACATAGCTATTGATAACTTTGATTTCTTCTGAAAACTGCCTGCTTATATCCTTTGACCCTTTATCAATTGGAGAATAGCTCTTATTCTTGTAAATTTGACTCATTTCTTTATATATTTTAGATGTGAAACCATTATCAGAGAAACTTGCTGCAAAGATTTTTATTTTTCATTTTTCTTCTTTTAATTTTTGCTGCATTGGTTTTGTTTTTATAAAATTTTGTTATGTAATCATAATTATCCATTTTACCTCCAGTGATCTTTTCTATCTCTTTTTCAGTCTTGAACTTTTCCCCCATCCATAGATTTGGTTTCTTCACTACTTCACTAATTTGCTTATGATACTACCCTTTATGTCTAAATAATATACCCATTTTGAGCTTAATATTGGTATATTATGTGAGATGTTGGTTTTTGTATAGTTTTTGCCATACTACTTTCCAGTTTTCCCAATAGTTTTTGTCAAATAGTGAGTTCTTGCTCCAGTAGCTGGAATCTTTGGGTTTATCAAACAGCAGATTATTGTGCTGATTTCCTTCTGTATATTGTGTGCCTAATTTGTTCCACTCATCAATCTCTCTATTTCTTATCCAGTACCAAATTGCTTTGATGATTGCAACTTTGTAGTACTGTTTTAGATCTGGTACTCTTAGGATGCATTCCTTCACATTTTTCCTTAGTTTTTTGATATTTGGAACTTTTTATTCCTCCAGAGGAATTATATCATTTTTTCTAGTTTCATAAATTAATTATATTTGTTTTTGTTTAGTTTAGTATACCACAGAATAAGTAAATTAATATAGGTAGTACTGTCACTTTTATTATATTGGCTTGGCCTACTCATAAACAATTAAGATTTTTCCAGTTGTTTACATCTGTCTTTACTTGTGTCAAGAGTGTACTGTAATTGTGTTCATATAGTTCCTATGTGTGTCTTGGCAGGTAGGCTTGTAAGTATTTTATATTGTCTGTAGTTATTTTAAGTGGAATTTCTCATTGTATCTCTTTCTGCTGTATTATATTGGTAATTTATAGAAATGCTGATGATTTACATGGGTTTATGTCCTACAACTTTACTGAAGTTGTTAATTATTTCAATTAGTTTTTTAGTTGATTCTCTAGGATTTTTCTGGATTCCAGGGTTCTCATCAGCAAAAAGTGATCATTTTGTTTCCTCGTTGCCTGTGCTTATTCCTTCCATTTTTGCCTTGTCTTATTGCCATATTATTGCATTTCCAGTACAATATTGAATAGTACTGGTGATAATGGCAGCTAGGTAATACAGTGGATAAAGTGCTGAACCTAGAGTCAGGAAGACCTTAGTTCAAATACAGCCTCAGACACTTAAGAGCTGTGTGACCTGGGACAAGTCACTTCACCCTGTTTGCCTCAGTTTCCTCATCTGGAAAATGAGCTGGAGAAGGAAATGGTAACCCACTCCAGTATCTCTGCCACGAAAACCCCAAATGGGGTCATGAAGAGTCAGACATCTCTGAAACAATGGAACAGTAACAGCTGGTGGTAATGGACATCCTTGCCTTTCCCCTGATCTTCTTGGGTCTGACATTTTGCCTGGGTGAGGTTGTTGTGGAAGAGTTTGTGGGGGAGCTGACTCTACCTTCTTAGACGATAGATTTGTGATGAGCAAAGATTTCTTTGTGAAAGTCAGGTGAAATAAAACATTCCTGCTGCTACTGTTGATCCACTGTCCTCGCTATTATTGTTTTATTCTTTACCATAAGACCAAAGGAATAAAGGAAATGTCGATTGCTTGCCTCCCTGTCATGTGGAGTATAAAGATTGTTGTTTACTACTTATAGAATGTTTTTATTCCTCCAGGAGGCCAGCTGCCAAGAGCATAGCCGATAGTCAAGACAGATAAATAGGAAGATGGATCTTATTAGAAGTAGTGGGAAGATTTTGCGTATTACGTATTAATGTTTATGCTTGAATTTTTCATTTAGGTATTTATGAAAAGTGACTACTCTGTGGTTTTAACTGCTATTTGATTGTATCCACTTCCAGCAACAGAGTCACATTGACCTGGAAGCCTACAAGCCATTAGTGACCTCGAAAATCTAGTGTCTTCTAGATGTGTGGCCGGCCATGGACTTTGTCAGAAGGGCACGTGCAAAAGGGAGCCATTTTCCCCCAGCAGTGACACAGTATCACAATAGACTTTACCACAAATATTAATGTTTCATAATCTGTCAAGCCAGATGTTGCCACTGTCTCTGAGCCCTGAAGTTAGCAGCAGAGAGCAGACTTAGAGAGAATACTTCTGTGAGCAGCTAAGGCTGGAGGGGCAGCTGGGTGGCGCAGTAGATAGAGAGCTGGGCCTGGAGTTAGGAAGACTCACCTTTCTTAGTTCAAATCTGGCCTCAGGTACTTTATTAGCTATGTGACCCTGAGCAAGTCACTAGACCCTGTTTGCCTCAGTTTCCTCACCTGTAAAATGAGCTGGAGAAGGAAGTGGCAAAACCACTCTAGTGTCTTTGCCAAGAAAACCTCAACTGGGGTCACAAAGAGTCAGACATGACTGAAAAACGACTGAACAACAAAAGGCTAGAGGCTGAGCATTACTGATACATATAAATTCTGAATATCTCCCTGGAACTCAAAAGGCCTTTAATATGCCCACACATGTTGGTAAATCCTTGTGATTCTAATTCAGAACACATAACTAGCATTAAAGAATTATATTTATTTTTTGTTATTGGGAAACATTTTTTCCTGGTAGTAGTACTAGGCTCCATATCAGAGACTCAGAGAAAAATAAGGTCTTAAGGGACCTTAGATAATAATCCAGTCCCTTAATGTTATAGATGGGGGAACTGAGGCCCAGAGAGGTGGAGGGGGAATGACTTTCCTAAGTTCATGTACTTCATTAGCAACAGAGGTAGAATTAGAAGCTAGATGTCCTAACTCCCAGGCTAGTGTGTTTTCTCTTTCTCTCTCTGTCTCTCTGTCTTTCTGTCTGTTTACCTCAGTCTCAATCTCTATCTCTATTTCTGTCTGTATCTATAGATGCCCTTTGTTTTTATCAGATTTTTTACCTTTTTTTCAGAAGGCAAAACATTGGTTTTCTTCATTAATTCTCTTGCCTTTCTGTATCCTGAGCATTTATTATTTGATTAATTGTCTGTAAATTTATTTATTGCTTCCTTAGCTTCTTTGTTTCTTGTGGAATTAAAGCTTTTAAAGTACAAAATTTGAGCTCCCTCTTCTAACCAATTACTTGTTACATCTACAATGTTTGTAGATCTTGCCCCTTTTCATGACTCACTCTAAGTATTCATTTATGATGGAAGTTATGAGGATAGAAGCATTGCTCATGGTGGAAATTACCCTGTGATTCAAATCATGTGGTCAAGTTCTACCCTCTACCCACCCCATGATTATTTTCTTTCCCATTTATCATTCAGTCTCTTCTGTGAGTCTGTGACCTTGCACTCTTCTGTATGTCATTTGGACACAGGAGCTCTTTGTCTTCTTCTAAGACAGAATGTTGTCCATGGATGAACATTTTATCTCAGAGAAAATGTTTTCCCTGCACACGAATTCCCCATACTCTGGCTCCATTTCCAGTTATAGGTATATACCTCCCTCCCCGGGGGAGTGCTTTTTGTTGGGACCCCCTCCCTGTTGTATTAAGATCTCATGCTTTTATTTCCCTTGCTTCAATCTCTCCCTTTTGCTCTCTCTTCCATTCTCCTGAAGCCCTTCTTCTTGCTAAGAGGCTACAGGAGTTATCTTCCCTTCACTGTTCACCATTGACTTGATTAGGACACATCACATATTCCTCTTTGTCTTCTACCTCTCTCTTTCTCCATTTAGGGAGCCTCCCATTCTGTAATTGAGTCCCACATAATCAATCAATCGATAAACAAATATTTATTAAATATTTATGTGTCAAACACTGTGCTAAGCACTAGGAATACAAAAAGAGGCAAAAGACATTCCCTGCTCTCAAGGAGCTTACAATCTAATGGGGAAGACAATATGCAAATAAATTTTAAACAAAGCAAAGATGAATAAGATATTGTGATAAATAAGATAAATAGGAAATAATTAACACAGAGGAGGCACTAGAATTAAAAGGGTTTGGGGAAGGCTTCTTTTTAAAAAAAATTTTGACTTTTTTTAGCATTCATTTTTTAAAAATTTAAGTTCTAAATATCTTCCTTCCTCCTGCCCTTCCCCCATCCACTGAGAAAGCAAGCAATATGATATCAGTCATACATGTGAAGTCATGCAAAACAGATTTCTGTATTACCCATACTGCCAAAAAAAAGTAAGAAAAATAAAGAAAGTGAAAAAAGTATGCTTCAGTCTACACTTAGAATTCATCAGTTCTCTCTCTAGAGGTGGATAGCATTTTTCATCATGGGTCCTTTGGAATTATCTTGGATTGTTGTCTTGATCAGAGTAGCTAAGTCATTTATAATTGATTATATCATAATTATAATTATATTATATATTATTACATAATTATATATTATTATATACTATATTATATAATTATATAATATAGTATATAATATAATAATATAATTGTAATATTGCTGCTACTCTGTACAGTGTTCTCCTGGTTCTGCTCACTTCACTTTGCATCAGTTCATGTAAGTCTTCCCAGGTGTTTCTGAAACCATCCTGCTCAGCATTTCTTTTTTTTAATTAATTAATTTATTTTTAGTTTTAACAAATCACTTCCATAAGCTTTTGAGTTTTAAATTTCCCCCCCCTCTCTCTAAGTCTCCATCCCCAGGACGGCATACAATCTGATATAGGCTCTACATATACATTCCTATTAAACATATTTTCATATTAGTCATGTTGTAAAGAAGAATTAGAACTAATAGAAGGAACCACAAAAAAGAAGAAACAAAACAAAATGGAAGAAAAAAAAAGAGTAAATAGTATGTTTTGATCTGCTTTCAAACTCCATAGCTCTTTCTCTGGATGTGGATAGCATTTTCCATCATAAGACTTTGGAGATGTCTTAGATTCTTACATTGCTGCTGCTCGCCATTTCTTATAACACAATAATATTTCATCATAATCATATACCACAACTTGTTCAGCCAATCCTTAGTTGATGGGCATTCCCTCAATTTCCAATTCTTTGCCACCACAAAAAGAGCTGCTATAAGTATTTTTGTACATATGGGTCCTTTTCCCTTTTCCTTGATCTCTGGGATACAGACCTATTAGTTATGTTAGTGGTTCAGAGGGTATACATAGTTTTATGGCCCTTTAGGCATAGTTCCATAATGTTCTCCAGAATGTTTGGACTAGTTCACAACTGTATCAGCAATGCATTAGTGTCCCTACTTTTCCACACCCCCTCCATCACTTATTTTCCTTTTCTGTCATGTTAGGCAATCTGATAGATGTGAGGTCATACCTCAGAATTGTTTTAATTTGCATATCTATACTTAATAGTGATTTAGAGCATTTTTTCATGTGACCATTGATAGCTTTGATTTCTTCTTTGGAAAACTGCCTATTCATATCCTGTGACCATTTATCAATTTGGGAATGACTCTTATTTATATAAATTTGCCTTGGTTCCCTATATATTTGAGAAATGAGGCCATTAAGAGAGAAACTTGCTGCAATTTTTATCCCTTCTATTTATGGCTGCTTTGGTTTTGTTTGTGCAAAAACCTTTTAATTTCATGTAACTAAAAATCATCCATTTTACTTCCCATGATCTTCTCTATCCCTTGTTTGTTCATAAACTCTTTGGGGAAAGGCTCTTCGTAGAAGTGGGATTTTAGTTGAGACTTAAAGGAAGTCAGGGTAGTCAGTAGTTGGAGAGGAGAGAAAGCATTCCAGGCTTGGGGGATGGCTAGAAAAAAATGCCCAGAGCTAAAATATGGAGGGTCTTATTTGTGAAATAGCTAGAAAGCCAGTATCAAGGGTTCAGAGAATACATGTCAGGGAGTAAGGTGTAAGAAGACTGGAAAGGTAGGGGGGGTTAGGTTATGAAGGGCTTTGAATGCTAAAAAAAACATTTTGTATTTGATGCTGGAGGCAATAGGGCCACTAGAGTTTACTGAGTGGGAGGTAGAGATGGGGAGGGGTTGACATGATTGGATCTCTGCTTTTGGAAAATCATTTTAGTGGCTGAATGAATGATAGAATGGAGTGGGGAGAGAGTTGAGGCAGGCAGACCCACCAGCAGGCTATTGAAATAGTCCAAGTGTAAGGTGATAAGGGTCTGCACTAGAGTGGTGGTAGTGTCGGAGGAGAGAATGGGCATATTCCCAAAATGTTGCAAAGGTGAGATGGACAGACCTTGGTAACAGATTGGATGTGGGCATGGAGAGGGGAACAGTAAGAGATAGTGAGGAATCCAAGATGACCTTCAGGGCACTGGTATAGGTTTTAGGTCAGGGTATTTCAGGCTTGCTCTTACATAACCTGTCCTATTTCTTTAAATTCTGCTTTTATCTTTGTGGCCATGTGTACCTTCGAAACAGAAAATCTCTTAATCATTCCTCAGTTGTCATTTTTTTGAACCAGTTAGGTCAGGCTTTCTCTTTCTTAGAATAATCTCTAGAAATGGGACAATTTATTTCATTACCTATTCTTTCATTGGCACTTATATTTATTAACCTTTCTTGTGTTTCTATTGTTTGGAATGATTTCAAGTAGAACAATCTTTTCACATCTGATTTCTTTTGTAAGAATACTTCAGATGCATCTTTTTATTCAGTGTCCATCTTTTAGCATTGATCATTATCTCAGATGTGCAGGATATGTCATTAGGGGTTTTATCTTGAACTCCTTTGCTTTTGGTGGAGGGGAGGTTATATATTATTCTCTTCCCCTTTTCTCTTTCAAGTGGATGCAGTACAGTTCTCTTATTCAAATTTCCTTCCTTTATATTTGACAGTCTTTCTCCTGGACACATGTAGAATTTGTCATTGGAATTGTTAGATTTAATCACTATGTGCATTATGTACTATGAATTAGAAGTATAGGCTTTATCTTCCTAGATGTGATCTGTGCATTCTTTTGATTGGTACTTTATTTTTTATATTCAGAAGTACTGGGCAGTTTTATTGTGTTATTTCCTGCATTATTATGTTTAGGTTTTTTGTTTTGATATATTCTTCTGTGAGGCTTACAATTCTTATTTCTATATATTCTCTCTTTGAGATCAGTGGCTTTTGCTTGTGTAGGGATCATGTATTCTTTTAGCATTATTGCTTCTTAATTCTCTTCTTCCAGATGTCCTTCACTTCAGCGTATTTATATGTCAAATTTCTTGTTTTGCTTCTTGCTTCCCTGAAGAAATTTGCCATTGTGGATTCAAGTTTTTCTCTTCTACAATTATTTTTGTTGTGCAGGCCACATATTTTGCTATGTGTTCCCTTCTAACTTCTCATATATTTTTCATTTCTCTTGTGAACCATTCTGGAACATATTCTTATGGTTCCATTCCCTTTCAGGGTTCCACAAAGTTTCATGTTTGATCAGGTATTTGGTTCAATTTCCTTTGTCTTTTGTATTATTTAGAGAAGTGTGACTTTTTTTGGACATTTTAGTACCCTTCCTTCCTTCTAATTTTCATATCCTCTCTGTTGATTTTCTACATGTGTTCTAGATTTTTATTTGAATTTTCTTCTCTTGAAATCTTTAGTGATTTTAGACTTTTCCCCTTGTCCATTACTCTTTGACTCCTCCCACAATGGGAAATATAGTTTTCACTGCCTTTGGCTCCTATCCAAGCAGCTTCTGTGGGTGACAGGTCTGGCACCAGATAGATCTCAGTCCCCTTTCCGTCAGGCCTTGTATAACCATATATGTAGCCCGCTGCCACAGTTCTGTTACTTCCTTCTCTGACTGGATTGAATCAGTTTTTGCTACTTTTTCCAGGGTTGTGAAAAGGCAGGGTGGATGTTTCATACAATTTCTACATTCTTTTGGTTCTCTAACCTAGGAACGATCTCAGGAATAAGGAAGCTTGATTCCACCACCTCATCCCACCACCTCTTTTAATTCCACTCCTCCTCATGAGGCTGGATGAAGTCATTATATTCTTGTTACAGTGGGGTGGAGGATGGGCAGGGATAGGGTTTCCCAGCAGAGTCTCTGTAGGAGGAAGAGAATCCTCCTATGTCCCAAAGCATGTGTTCCCTGTCAGAGCATGGATGTTTATGGAATAGAGGTCCCAAATGAGCTCATTAAGAATTAGCATTTTCTAGCATTAATTCATAAAGATGTTACATTGTTTGGCTTCTTGTTTTCTTATCCTGTGCATTAAGATATAATTGTTTTACATTTGGCACATATTTCTTCTGTTTAGTTTTGAATTTTTTTGAAAGTTAGTGGGGACTGGAAAAAATATCTAGTCTGCCATCTTATTGGTCACATGACCCAACTGGCCTTTGGTTTTATATTAATCTCATTTCTGAATTTACCCCTCCTACTATCCAGGAACTGAACCCTCATATGTAAGAAAGAAAAGTAGTTAAGAAAAAACAATTGATAACAGTAACTGTGTCTGATAATGTACATGGTAATCTGCCCCATATTCCATTGCCTCTCTGTTGAGAGGAATCTAGTCCACTACTACTTCACTGTACTTTGGAAAATCCTACTTTGAACAAGATACATTACTGTAGCGTGCTTCTTCTACTTTGTCACTTTCTTGTTCATACTAGAATTAGCTGCTTTCAGACTCAAGCTTATACAGTGGATTCAGAGAGGTAATGAGATATTTATGGAGTCCTTTGCAAACCTTAAAATGCTCTAAAATTTTTGCTATTATCATCATCATTATTATTATCCCCTTTCTCTTAATAAATAACTTTATTGATGTATTTTGTTTTTACAAGACAAAAACTGCTGGGAAAACTGGAAAAGAATATGGCAAAAACTAGGCATAGACCAACGTCTTACACCATATACCAAAATAAAGTCAAAATGGGTACATGATTTAGATATAATGGCTGATACCGTAAGCAAACTGGGAGAGCAAAGAATAGTTCACCTGTCAGATTCATGGAGAACAGAAGAATTCATGACCATACAGGAGATAGAGAACATTACAAAATGCAAAATGGATAATTTTGATTATATTAAATTGAAAAGGTTTTGCACAAACAAAGCCAATGCAACCAAGATAAGAAGGAAAGTAGAAAATTGGGAAAGAATTTTTACAACCAGTGTCTCTGATAAGGGCCTCATTTCTAAAACATATAGAGAATTAAGTCAAATTTATAAAAATACAAATCATTCCCCAATTGATAAATGGTCAAAGGGTATGAATAGGCAGTTCTCGGATGAAGAAATTAAAGCCATCTATTGTCATATGAAAAAATGCTCTAAATCACTATTGATTAGAGAAATGCAAATCAAAATAACTCTGAGGTACTACATCACACCCATTATATTGGCCAACATGACAAAACAGGAAAATGATAAATGTTGGAGAAGATGTAGGAAAATTGGAACACTAATGCATTGTTGTTGGAGTTGTGAAATGATCCAACCATTTTGGAGAGCAATTTGGAACTATGCTCAAAGGGCTATAAAAATGTGCATACCCTTTGACACAGCAATAGCACTTCTAGGGCTGTATCCCAAAGAGATCACACAAATGGGAAAAGGACCCGCATGTACAAAAATATTTATAGCAGCTCTTTTTGTGGTGGCAAAGAATTGGAGATTGAGGGGATGCCCATCCACTGGGGAATGGCTGAACAAGTTGTGGTATATGAATGTAATGGAATACTATTGTGCTATAAGAAATGATGAACAGGCAGACTTCAGAAAAACTTGGAAAGACTTGTATGGACTGATGCTGAGTGAAGTGAGCAGAACTGGGAGAACATTGTACACAGTAACAACCACACTGTGAAATGACTAACTTTGATAGACTTAGCCCTTCTCAGCAATGCAAGGATCTGAGACATCTCCAAAGGTCTCATGATGGAAAATGCTATCCACATCCAAAGAAAGAACTATGGAGTTTGAATGCAGATTGAAGCATACTATTTTGCTATTTTTTTCTTCTGTTTTATTTTGTTTTCTCTTTCTTCTGGTTCTTCTTATTGGTTCTAATTCTCCTTACATACATCACTAATGTGAAAATATGTTTAATAGGAATTTATATGTATAACCTCTATCAGATTGCGTGCCATCTTGGGGAGAGAGGTGGGGAAAAAGGGGCAGAAAAATTTAAAACTCAAAACCTTATGGAAGTGATTGTTGATAAATTAAAATAAATTAATAAAAAAAATTAAAGTATTACTTTCCCCATCCTACCCAGAGAACTATCACTTGTAATGAAGAATTATTAAAAAAAAAGGAAGGAAGGAAGGAGGTAAGAAATCCACTAAACTATCTAGCACTGTGCTAAGCACTGGTGTTACAAATATAAATTTTTAAAAAGACATATCCAAAAAAAAGTATGATATTATATAGTGTTTCACACCCATGGTCATCTGCCTCTGGAGAAAAGCAGGGGAAAATACTGCCTCATATCTCCTTTTGAGATCAAGCTTAATAATTATGTTTTAGCATTCAGTTTTTATCGTGTTGTCATTGTTTCCATTTCAATTGTTGCCCTTGTTTATATTGTGTTCCTGGTTCTACTTACTTCACTTTGCATTATTTCATACAAAACTTTCCATGTTTTCCTGTAATCATGTTCATTCTTTTATAGCAAAGTAATGTTTCATTATATTTATGTACCACAATTTGTTTAGCCATTTCCCACTCCAGAGACATCTACTTTGTTTCTGGTTGTTTACTATTTAAAAGGGGAGAGGGGAGAAGCTATAAATATTTCAGTGTAAAATGGGCCTTTTTGTTATTCACCCCCTTGTGGTATATACTTTGCAGTGAAATCTCTGGGTCAAAGGGAAATGACATTTTACTCTCTTCACATAATTCCAATTTGCTCTACAAAATGGTTGGACCAATTCACAGTTCTCCTAACAATAAATGTATGTTTCACCTTTTCACAACCCCTCTAGCTTTACTCTTTCCCAATTTTTTCATCTTTGCCAATTCTCTGAGTGTGAAGTGAAACCTGAGGATTGTTTTTGTTTGTATTTCTTTTATTATTAGTGATTTGGGGCATTTTTTCATATGGTTGTTAATGCTTTTCACTTCATCTTTGAGGATTATTCCTTTGTATCCTCTGAACACTTATTGAGGGGTCTTACAAGTATTTAATTGAATATAAACCTTGGAAATCTAACTCTTTTCACAGATATTTGATACAATGTTTTTCATAATTGGCTACTTCCCTTCTTATACTATTCCACTAATTTTGTTTCTGTAAAACCTTTTCAATTTCATGTAATCAAAATAGTCTGTTTTATGTTTTTAAATCACTTCTATGCCTTGTTTAGTTAAGAATTCATCTCTTACTCATAGCTGTGAAAGATCTATGTTCTGTTTTTCTTCTAATTTTTTGTGGTATCAACTTTGATATTCAGGTCATGTATACATTTTTAATTTATTGTGGAATGCAGTATAAAATGTTGGTATAAACCTTATTTCTGCTAGACTGACCTCCTCTTCTCCCTTCCCATTTACTTCTAAAGTACTAGTCTTCTGCTCCTTGACTTACCACAGCAGCCTTTGGAGAGTTGTTTAGGAACTATTGTTTCCATTAGGCATTAACTTGAACTGTTGCTGGCATTGGTCTTCCTATGTCCATATTATTCCTTTATCTTGTATTTTCTCCTGATATAAGTAACTCTAGGATTTTTTTATTAATAAATTTATTTATTTTTAGTTTTCAACATTTACTTCCACAAGATTTTGAGTTCCTAATTTTCACCCAATCTCAACCCTCCCCCCACGCCAAGATGGCGGGCATTCTGAATACCCCTTCCCCTAGTCTGCCTTCCCTTCTATCTCTACCCCCCTTCTCTTAATCCCTTCCCATTCTATTTTCCTGTGGGGCAGGATAGATTTTTGTACCCCATTTCCTGTATTTCTTATTTCCCAGTTGCATGTGAAAACATTTTTTTTTAAACATGTGTTTTTAAAACTTTGGGTTCCAAATTTTCTCCCTTCTGAAAGGCAAGCAACTCAATATAGGTTATACATGTGCAGTTATGCAAAACACTTCCATAGTAGACATGCTGTGAAAAACTAACTCTATTTCCTTTAATCCTATCCTGCCCCGCCATTTATTCTATTCTTTCTTTTGACCCTGTCCCTCCTCAGAAGTATTTACTTCTGATTACCCCCTTTCCCAATCTGCCCTCCTCTCTGTCATCCCCCTACTCTCTTGTCCCCTCCCTCCCCATTTTCCTGTAGGGAAAGACAGATTTCCATACCCAATTGAGTGTGTATGTTATTCCCTCCTTAAGTCAAATCCTATGAGAATAAGATTCACTCATTCCCTCTCACCTTCCCTGTTTCCCCCCACTGTAAGAACCTTTGCTTTTTCGTTTTTTTTTTTTGTGAGATAGTTTACCCTGTTCTACCTCTCCCTTTCTCCTTCTCCTAGTATAATCCTCTCTCACCCCTTAATTTTATTCTCCATATATGACCCCTTCATCTTCAACTCACCCTGTGCCCTCTATCTATATACATATACATATATATATATGCATATATGTATATATATATGTATACACACATACATATAATTTTTCCCTCCAACTACCCTAATACTGACAAACGTCTCATGAGTTACAAATATCATCTTTCCATGCAGGAATGTAAACAGTTAAACCTTAATAAGTCTCTTATGATTTCTCTTTCCTGTTTACCTCTTCATGTTCCATTTGAGTCTTGTATTTGAAAGTCAAATTTTCTATTCAGCTCTGGTCTTTTCATCAAGAATGCTTGAAAGTCCTCTATTTCACTGAATAACAAATTTTTCTCCTGAAGGATTATACTCAGTTTTGCTGGGTAGGTGATTCTTGGCTGTAATCCTATCTCCTTTGCCCTCCAGAATATTATATTCCATGCCCTGCGGTCCCTTAATGTAGAAGCTGCTAAATCTTGTGTTATCCTGATTGTGTTTCCACAATATTTGAATTGTTTCTTTCTGGATGCTTGTAATATTTTCTCCTTGACCTGGGAACTCTGGAATTTGGCTACAATATTCCTATGAGTTTTCCTTTGGGGATCTCTTTCAGGAGGAGATCGGTGGATTCTTTCCATTTCTATTTTGCCCTGTGGTTCTAAAATATCAGGGCAGTTTTCCTTGATAATTTCTTGAAAGATGATGTCTAGGCTCTTTTTTTGATCATGGCTTTCAGAGAGTCCAATAATTTTTAAATTCTCTCTCCTGGATCTATTTTCCAGTTCAGTTGTTTTTCCAATGAGATATTTCACATTGTTTTCTAATTTTTCATTCTTTTGGATTTGTTTTACAATGCCTTGATTTCTCATAAAGTCGTTAGCTTCCAATTGCTCTATTCTAATTTGTAAGGAAGTATTTTCTTCAGTAAGCTTTTGGACTTCCTTTTCCATTTGGCCAATTTTGCTTTTTAGGGCATTCTTCTCCTCATTGGCTTTTTGGACCTCTTTTGCCATTTGGGTTAGGCTATTTTTTAAGGTGTTATTTTCTTCAGTATTTTTTTGGGTCTCCTTTAGCAAGCTATTAACTTGTTTTTCATGATTTTCTTGCATCACTCTCATTTCTCTTCCCAGTTTTTCCTCCACTTCTCTTACTTGCTTTTCAAAATCCCTTTTGAGCTTTTCCAAGGCCTGGGACTGATTCATATTTTTCTTGGAGGCTTTGAATGTGGGAGCTTTGACTTTGTTGTCTTCTTCTGGTTATATGTTTTGATCTTGTCGCCAAAGTAAGATAATATAGTCTGACTCTTTTTGTGCTGCTTACTCATGATCCCAGCCAATTATTTGAGTTTTAAACTCTTTGTTAAGGTAAAAGTCTGCTTCCAATGTGGAGAATGTACTGTCCCAAGCTTCAGGGGTTTGTACAGCTGTTTTCAGAGCTACTTCTAGGGACCTGTAAATTTTCAGTTCTTCCAAGGTGGTATGATAAGGGGCGAGGTGTTTCCTCTCCACTGCCACAACAAGCTCCGCCATGCCAGCACTCCTCCTCACCCCAGAACCACCCCTCAGAACTGTGACCCAGATCCAAGAGTGGGCAAAGCAAGAGATTCCTGCCTCAGCCCTGGCAAAGTGATCCCTACAATCCCCCTCTGATCAGCCACTCGATTTCCCTTTAGTCTGTGGGCCAGAAGCTCAGGAGGCAGCCTCGGCCCACGCTTGGGACTTGTGGCTGAGACCTAGCTTCTCTCTCTCACCACAGTCACAGACTTTTCCCACTGACCTTCTAAGTTGTCTTTGGCGTACGTGGGTTGAGAAGTCTGGAAACCGCCAGATTCAGCCCTCTGAGGCCCGCTCCAAGGTCACTGTGGCCTGCGCGTCCATGCCAAACTGCGCTCCTCTTCCTACCCAGAGCAATATACCTATCCAATCAACCATCCAGGTTGTCTTGGGCTGGAAATTTGTTTCACTATGTCTTTTTGTGGGTTCTGTTGCTTTAGAATTTGTTTAGAGCCATTTTTTTACAGGTGTTTGGAAGGGTTTGGGGGAGAGCTCAAGAAAGTCACTGCTTTCACTCTGCCATCTTGGCTCCCTGCCCCTGAGACCATCTAGGATTTTTTATGTCCAAAAAAGCAGTATGAATACAATCTTCAATGGAAAATAAACCGTAAATCTAATTTTTTATTTTCCTTTTTAGCAACCTTCCAACCCTAGGAAATATATTTAAATCAGCGGACAATCTTCTCCAAGTTTAATAATAATCAATAAACATTTATTAAGTATCTACTATGTTCCAAGCACTGTGCTAAGCACTGTAGTTACAAATATAAATTTTTTAAAAGATAGTTCCTATCCTGAAAGAGCTTAAAATCTAATGGGAAAAACCAGTACACAAAATGAAGTTGAAAATTTGGAAGGGAGAATAAACCCAGCTTGGGAGAATAAGAAGTCCAAGTAAGTCCTAAAGCAGTATAGCTGGTGGGAAATGGGGAGAAGTCTATGCCAGACTCTCTCTTTAAATGGAAGTTTCAGAGTTTGTGGCTCAGCCCTCCAGTTAGAAGGTCCAATCAAAGTGGGAGAGAGTACTGATAAAACTGACTGTCAAGGCTGATTCAGCCTCTGATTTTATAGATAAAAACAGATTTAATTTTTTAAACATCTTAAGTTTTCCCACATCTGTTTTCATCTGCCAAGTCTAGAAGTAAAAATGCTAATTAGAACAAGGCAGAAAGAAAGGATTTCTAAACACTGGGTATAATAGCCTGTGTGACTTGATTTGTTCAGCTACCGTTTTTAAAGTGCCTAATATGTGCTAGGCACTATAGTACATGCCATGCTTAAAAAGACAAAAATGAGACAGCTTCTGATTTCAAGAAACTGAGCAAATAAAACACCCTTCCCAAATAAAATTTTCCATATATAGTTTTGTAGTCCAGCAAAACAAATTCCCACATTAGCTATTTCTACAAATATTTCTTTCTGTATTAGAAGTTCATTACCTCTCTGTCAGGAGGTAAATGGAATGTTTTATCTCCTTTTGGACTCATGGTTTACCATTGCATTGATCAGAGTTCTAAAGTCTTCCATAGTTGCATGTCTTTAGCATGTCGTTATTATATAAATTGTTCTTCTGGTTCTGTTCACTTTATTGTGCTTTAGTTCATAAAGGTCTTCCCAGTTTCCTCAACTGTCTGTTTCATCATTTCTTATGACACAGTAAAATTCCATAACATTCACATACCATAGTATAAATTAGCACATCCCCTAAATTTGCGATTTTGTGGGCCAGGAGAAAAGCTGCTATAAAGGTTTTTGTCCACATAGGTCCTTTTCTCCAATCTTTGATTTCTTAAGAATATAAGCCTAATAACAGTACAGCTAGGTCAAAGAGTATACATAGTCTGGTAGCTTTCTGGGTACAGTTTCAAATTGCTTTACAGAGTAGCTAGACCAATTCATAACTATACCAAAAGTACATTACCGTACCTATTTCCCAACAGCCCATCCAACATTTGTCATTTTCCTCTTATGTTATCTTTGTCATTCCTGCGTGTGTGAAGTATAATATTAGAATTGCTTTAATGGGCATATTTCTCATTAACAGTAGTTTACCGCATTTTTTCATATGGTCATTGATAGCTTGGATTTCTTCCTTTGAAAATATTTTATGTCTTGGTCACATCCTTTGACTACTTATCTGTTGGTATATGGCTCTTAGTCTTATACATTTGAGCCAATTCCTTATATATCTTGGATATCACACCTTTATTAGAGAAACTTTTTGCAAAGATTTTTTCCTAGTGACCTATTTCCTTTCTAAATTTTACTACATTAGATTTGTGAAAAAAATTCTAAATTTTCTATGATCAGAAGTGTCTGTTTTATCTTGTGATCCTATCACTTGTTTAGTCATTTTCCCCTCTTTTTATAGATCTAAAAGGTAATTTCTTTATTGCTTCTCTAATTTGTTTGTGATGTGACATTTTATATATGTCATGTATGCCACTGGATTATATCTGGGTGAATAATGTCTTCATTTTTGCTGGACTACTGTCCAATTTTATCAGCACTTTAAAAAATTATTTATTTATTTTAAACATTCTTTTCTTTTTAAATTTTGAGTTCCAAATTCTCTCCCTCTTTCCCAAGCCTTCCCCTGCCCATCGATAAACCAAGCAACATGATACCAATTATATATGTGAAATCATGCAAAACACATTTTCATAACAGCCATGTTGCAAAAAAAGGAAAAAAATAAAGTGAGAAAATTATATTGCAGTTTGCACTCACAGTTCATCAGTTCTCTTTCTGGAAATGAATAGCATTTTTTCGTCACAAGTTCTTCAGAAATATCTCAGATCATTGTATTGATCAGAATAGCTAAGTCATTCACAGTTGTTCATCACACAGTATTGCTGTTACTGTGTACAGTGTTCTCCTGCTTCTGCTCACTTCACTTTGCATCAGATTATATAAGTTTTCTCAGGGTTTTCCTAAAACCATCCTGCTTGTTTGTTTGTTTGTTTTTTTATAGCACAGTAGTATTCTGTCAGAATCATATGCCACAACTTGTTCAACCATTATTCAATTGATGAGTGTCCCCTCAATTTCCAATTCTTTGCCACCACAAAAAGAGCTAACATACATATTTGTATATATAGATCCTTTTCTTTTTTCTTTGATCTTGTTGGGATGACCTAATAGTGGCATTGCTGAGTCAAAAGGTATGTACAATTTTATAACCTTTTGGACATAGTTCCAAATTGTTCTCCAGAGTGGTTGGACCAGTTCACTAATCCAGCAACAATTCATTAGTGTACCTGTTTTCCTCCCATCCCTTCCAGCATTTGTGATTTCTGACAAGGTGTGAGGTGCTACCTTAGAGTTGCATTAATTTGCATTTTTCTAATCAATAATGATTTAGAGTATTAGATAATTTTGATGTTTTTCTTCTGAAAACTGCCTTATAATTTTTTTTTGAGAATGGCTCTTATTTTTATAAATTTGACTCAGTTCTGTACTCGGTATAGATCTGAGAATTGAGGCCTGTATCAGAGAAACTTTCTGTACGAAATTGATATTACTTTATTGTCTGTGGTACCATTTAGAAAAATGTAATTTCCTTGATTATATCTTTCAGTTAGGCTTATTTTTGTTTTTGCTTTTGCTTTGTCTAAGATCATGATTCCTACCCCTGCCTTTTTTAATTTAACTGAAGCGTATTTGAGTCTGCTCTAGTCCTTTATTTTAACTCTATGTACGTGTGTCTTTCTATTCTGAGTGTGTCTCTTATAAAGAACATATATGTGAACTCATTGTTGGATTCTGTGTTCTAATCTATTCGGCTATCTGCTTCTATTCTATAGGTGAGTTCATCCCATTCACATTCACCATTACGATTACTAATTGTGTATTTCCTTCCATCTCATTTTCTTTTGTTTCTTCTCTCTGTCTTTTTATTCTGTCCCTCCTCAAAAATCTGTCTTACTTCTATCCATTGCCTCCCTTAATCTGCCCTTCCTTTTAGCAATTAAATAAAATCTGCTTTCTCTTTCTTTTATTACCCCCCCTCTATTTTGCTATGAAAAAGAAAGGAAAAGTAAAACCTTTGTAACAAATTCCCACATTGGCCATGTCCAAAAAAATATGTCTCAATCTGTACTCTAAGTTGATTACATCTCTGTCAGCAGGTGGTTAGCTTGTTCCCTCTTCGATCCTCTGTATTATGATTGATCATTGCATAGATCAGAGTTCTTTAGTCTTTCAGAGTTGTCTTCATAATGTTGTTGTCACTATGTAAACTCTTCTCTTGATTCTGCTAGCTTCACTTACAACAGTTCATACAAGTCTTCTTAGGTTTTTCTATAAATATTTCCTTATTCTTCCCTTATCCTATACTTGATGACGGGTTTTTACTCTTTCTTCCTTTCTCTCAATCCTCCCTTCACATTCCTCTCTCCAGGAATCAAGTATATTTTGCTTATGACTGTTCCATTACCTATCCTTCCCTCCTTCTTAAACTTCTCTCTATCCCACCACACTTGTCCCTATCATCTCATATTTGTCTTTTGAATTTAATGTTTTTTTTTTCATACTAAAATCTCTATGTTTTGGGGAGGGTATAGGTATGTGTAATTTTTTAAAAAATTTTTTGCTTAATCTCATTTATATGGAATTAGGTTCATGGGATTCTTGTTTCTTCTACTCTTTCCCCCATGGCTATATGTGCTTCATCTTATGTACTTCTTTTGTAATAATGATTTTCATTCTCTTCTTCCTCATTCCTTCCTCAGTATAATCTTCTTGCACTTTCATTTTTGTCTTCTAGGACTATTAAAACAGGGAGAAAAAAACCCACCAACAAACCCTATTCATTTTAATCTTTCTCTTTGATCCTTAAAGACATTAGAATTCTGAAAATACATTTGTTTCATATTTTGTATTAACATGTGAACAGTTCATCCTCACACATTCACTTTTAGATAAATTGACGTATACCTTCCTGTGTTTCCCTTGGTGCCTGTGTTTCCATTTCAAAATATTAACTCAGTTCTGACCTTTTCATGAAGAATACTTGAAAATCCTCTCTTCTGTTAAAGGTCCATTTTTTTATTCTGTTGATAAAGGTTTCCAATCAAGGACAACTTGTCTCTTACTTTTTGGAATATCTTATTCCAAGCTCTTCTCTCCTTTGTATTGCTAGCTGCTATGGCTTCTGTGATCTTTATTGTGTTTTAGTGGTATATGAACTCATTTTGGGATGCTTATAATATTTTTTTCTTTAAGTTGGAAGCTCTGATTCACTACTATGTCATTCCTTGGCATTTTCTTCTTGGAGTTTCTTTCCAGAGATGACTATTGGATTCTTTCAACTTACATTTTGTCCTCTGGCTCTAAGAATTCAGAGAAGTTTTCGTTTATAATTTCCTTAAATCTGAAAAAGGAACAGCTTAAGAACCTTAGGGCATTAAAAATCTACACTTAATACAAACTCTAGGAATGCTACCTAAAAATGAAATATATAGCAAAAATGTCAGTATTCTGAATTACTTTTACAAAGGAGATAGACATACTTAGAATGGAATTTAGAAAAAAAATTTTCCTTGATTTATGAATTCAATTAATAAATCAACTATACCAAAACAGAGTAATTCCAGAAAGTTATATTCTATAATCATCATGACTTCTCCCATAATATTTTACAAAGAGCATAAAAAACATGTCAGTGCCTGCACACGACAGTATATGCTATCAACATTGTCATATTAAGGACCATTGGAGGAATTGTAGAGCTATTTATGAATATTCCTATGGACAGGCATCAGATAACTACCGTAGCAAAAATGGCTTGAGAAAACAATTGGAGACCTGTGAAAAGACTCTCCAAGATTATATGAATATCTAGCCAATATATACACTTGAATACCATATCACTCAGCTAAAGACAACAAAAAAGAAACCTCCAGATTGGAATCTAGAAAATAAAGGTAGATCAGAAATTTCTGATATAATTAATCAGCAGTTGAAAGTAAAAGGCCAGAAATTTAAGGTAACACAAGGAGTCAGAGCAAGAAAATGTTAAGGGGTAAAAAAAATCTATACTATAGTGGTTTCAGAAGCAAGGATATTACAGAAGGAGAATCCCCATGGAAGGTTGTAGAAAATTTCTGTTGTATATATACAAAAGAACTTCAACGCAACAAAAGATCGAATTGGATCAAATATGAAACAGAAAGCTTGTGTGTTGTTAACATAATGAATGACAAAAGGATTATATAAGACAAACTATTTTTTTTTCAACAATGGAAAGTGGCAAGGCCAATGGTATCCATATGTATTAACTCAAGCTTTTTACAATGGTACATGAATTATTCATATAGGCTGCAAGTGGTGCTAGTGAGCAAAGTCAGCTGAGTTGCTAGTCATAAGGAAGTTGTGACTTTCAGCTCCCTCCCCCTTCAAGAGAGTGGCTTTCCTTTCAAACACAGCCTAGCAAGAATGATGCTGGTGGTTTGAAAATGAAAGTGCACTTACCCACACTATGCTGCTCATAATCTGCTTTCTCACCAGTTCATTGTTTCTAGGATTAGCTGAATTCTGAATTCATAAGCCAGGCTTGTACAGCCCAATACATATCTCCCACTTTGTCCTAAGGACTCCAGCCCCCATATAAGCTCTTGCTGATCAAACCTTTCATCTCTCTACAATAAGGAATACTCTGTCTTCTTTATCCCCTTAAGCCTTAAATAACATTCATAGCTTAGTAGGTAAATGAGATCTAAATTGAAAGCAGCAGATAATGAACAGACAGGCTAGCACATCCAGCTAACTAGAAGAAGGCAAGCAGCTTTGCTAGGAAGTAGAAGAGGTCTGTGGTTTGATCTCATCACCTTGGGCTGGCTCTTAGCACTCCAGTGCTCAGGCTCAGGTGTTCTGCTCTGTCACAGCCCTGGGTGGGTCCAGATCTTCTGATAAGCTGTTAGGGTTTATCCCTCAGCATGCTTCCCATTTCTACACCTAGCTCTCTAATCTCTTAGTCCTATTTTCCCCCAGCTCTTTTGTCTTCTCTTCCCACAGTTCCTTCTTTTCAAAAGGAAGAGTAGAGTAGACCAGAGACTAAAGGTCTGTTCCTATCTCAAGTCTCTCTGTCCCATAGATAGTCTGCACTTACAAAACACTTTATTAGTTTCTTCTCTGATGCAATCTTGATCCCATCTTTCTTAACTGAAAAACATCATATATTTAATACCAAAAGAAAAGAATACCATTGTTCCTTCCAAATAAAGGTTAACATCAGAAAGGCCAGGCATATCACTTGACATTATATGTCATATTTATATACTTCATACGAAGCATTCAAAGATTGTATTACTCAAAACATCTATAATTGTTTACAAAAATAAGGCAATACATTAGCTGAGAAGCAAAAAAAAAAAGATATGCCAAAAAGTCCCAGCAGTATTTAAAAAAGAAAAGAAAGAAAGAAAGAAAGAAACAACAAAAGACAACACTTATGCCAGAGCCAGGATAGTGGAGTAAAGGTGGGAACTCGTCTGAGCTCTTCAAAATTCCTCTCCAAACTGCTTTAAATAATGCTTGAAAATGAATTCTTGACTGGCAGAAAAACAAAAGGATGGGGTGAAACAGTTTTCCAGCCCAAGAGAACTTAGGAGGTCAGCAAGAAAGGTCTATCTCACTGGGGTGAGAGCAGAGTGCATTCCAGTGCAGCCAGCACTAGTGCAGGCCATACCCCAGTAAGTCAGCAGCAGGCCTTGGGGGTGACCAAATTGGCAGGGAGGATTGAATCAGCCATGGTGGCTTCCAGAATTCTTAGCACACAGATGGTAAGGGGATTAGAAAACTGGTGAAAAGGAGAATAGGGAACTCTTTGCTGGCATTCATTGCAGGATTCATTGCATTTCCCATGTGCGGTTCTAGGTTGCAATCCCAGGGCAAAGAGGAGGAGCACTAACACACTAGAGTGTGTGGCCACAAGGGTACAGGGACCCTGATGACAATTACAGGGTGGAGAAGAGTGCTTATGGTCACTCATAGATCAGGAGAGCATAGGCCAGGAGAGCAGTGACCATACCTCTCCTTAAGTCATACCACCTTGGAAGAACTGAAAACTCACTGAACCACAGAACTAGTTCCGACAAAAGCAGCACAAAAAAACCCCCTGAAACTTGGGGACAGTTCCCCTCCCCACCCCCACCCTGGGAACATAACCCAACTTTAACATAAATTTAAAAGTCAAGAAGCAGGCTGGGAAAATGAGCAAACAACAAAAAAAGAACCTGACTACTGAACATTACTATGGTGACAGGGAATATCAAAACACAAACTCAGAAGAGGATAATAATGTCAAACAGCCATATTCAAAGCCTCAAAGAAATAGGTGAATTGGTCTCAGGCCCAAAACAAATTATTGGAAGAGTTCCAAAAGGATTTTAAAAATCAAATAAGAGGTAGAGAAGAAATTGGGAAAAGAAATGAGAGTAAAGCAAGAAAATCATGAAAAAAGAGTCAATAGCTTTTTAAAGAAGGCACAAAAATACTGAAGAAAATAACATCTTAAAAACACCTTAAATAGGCCAAATGGTAAGAGAGGCACAAAAAGTCACTGAAGAAAAGAATTCCTTAAAAAGTAGAATTGCCAAATGGAAAAAGGAGGTACAAAAGCTCACTAAAATAAAATAATTCCTTAGAAATTAGAATTTGGGGGGCAGCTAGGTGGCACAGTGGATAGAGCACCAGCCCTGAAGTTAGGAGGACCTGAGTTCAAATCCGGCCTCAGACCAAATACTTGACACTTGTTAGCTGTGTGACCCTGGGCAAGTCACTTAATCCCAATTGCCTAAAAAAAAAAAAAATTAGAATTAGGCAAATGGAAGCTAATGACTCCATGAGACATCGGGAAGTAATAAAAACAAAATAAAAATGAAAAAATAGAAGAAAATGTAAAATATCTCACTGGAAAAACTGACATGGAAAATAAATTGAAGAGAGATATTTAAGAATTATTGGACTGACTAAAAGCCATGAAAAACAAAAGACCTAGACATCATATTTCAAGAAATTATTAAGGAAAACTGCCCTGATATCCTAAAATCAGAGGGTAAAATAGAAATGGAAAGAATCCACTGATCACTTCCTGAAAGAGATCCCAAAATGAAAATTATTGGGAATATTAAAGCCAAATTCCAAGGAGAATCAAGGAGAAAATATGGCAAGCAGCCACAAAGAAACAATTCAAGTATCATGGAGCCATAGTCAGGATAATACAAGCTTTAGCAGCCTTTATAATAGTAAAGGATCAGAGGACTTAGAATATGATATTCTGGAAGGCAAAGGACCTAGGATTACAACCAAGAATCACCCACCCAACCAAACTAAGTATAAACCATCAGAGGGAAATGGATATTTAATGAAATAGAGGACTTTCAAGAATTCCTGATGAAAAGACCAGAGCTGAATAGAAAATTTGACTTTCAAATACAAAACTCAAGAGAAGTATAAAAAGGAAAACAGAAAAGAGAAATCATAAGGGACTCAATAAGGTTAAATTATTTATATTCCTATATGGGAACATGATAAGTGTAACTCATAAAAACTTCATCATTATTAGGGATGTTTATAGGAAATTAGTTAGGGGAGAGAGAGAGAGAGAGAGATTGAAAATAAGTGAAAGAGTGGGGATAACAGAGGAGGCAATCTGTTGGAGGAGAAGAGATGGAATGGGATCACTTGAACAAGTAAAGGGATTAGCCTTGGGAAGGAGTAAGGCTACTTCATGTGACAGGGGTCTCCTCTCAAGGAGATAGTGGCAGAAGGCATATGAGAGATAGGAGAAGAGGAAGAGGGAAGATAAGGGAGTTCATGGTGAATGACCTCAATATTTTTCTGTAAAACATGAAGCAAGGTTCTCAGCTGAGGAGCTGGGGGAGCTATGGAAGATTTGAGGAGGGATGAAAAGGTTTGAAAGAGCTGCTGTGGAGAGTGGAATAGTGATTTGATAAGGAAAATGTGGAAGGATTGCCTAGTAGCAGTAAGGGCCCAGTTGAGGTAACTTTTTAATATAGGGATTTGTCATCTCTTTCTACATATAGAACAGAAAATTGCTAGTATAGAATTCTATCTATCTGATATCTATCATATACCATATAGTTACCTTGACAATATAGTAAGTTGTGTAACTTAAATTTGGAATGGACCCAGTCACAATGGTTGAATGATTTTCACCACTTTCATTCAGCAGCACATGTGTAGGAGTGAAAGCAGTGAATGAAGAAGTTAGAGTTTGTTTTGCTTATGACTAATTCCTCTCTGAGTCTTCCCTCAGTCTTATTCCTCCCTCTCCATGTTTCTGGCTTCCTTCTGTTTTCTTGTTGGGTTAAATGTACTTCTGCACCCAAACACGTATAGTGTGTGTATTCTTTTCTTTAACAAGGTCAGATGAAAGTGAAAGTCAAATTATCATTTGACTCCCCAACTCCTTCCTCCTTGTTTATGCAGTCTTCAACAAGTGCACCCTAATTATATGCATTAATTTCTCCCACACTTCCTCTCCTTTGTGGAAAGGGGCTTGCAGAAAAATGCCACTTTTACTTTTTTTCCTCATAAGTAAAATGAGAGGGCTGGAATGAAAGGGACTTCATACTTAATCTAGCTTTATATCTTTAGGCTACTATTAAGTAACTCAAATCTAATCCAACTCAAGGTACTGTTAAGCAGTAACTTCTGTGTAGGACCTAAGGGATTGTCAGAACTTTATTTTCTACAAGTCTGTTTATGTGAGTTGTCATAGTGCCCCTTTATTTAAGAAGAAATGGTTACTTTACCTAAGTGGTTGAGACTTGCGTATTAATAGCATCACTACGTTCCTCCCTCATGTAAACTTTGTAAAACTGTATGGAATTGCAATCAACTTTAGATCTTTCTAATAAAGGAATTGAAAAGCAAAACAAAAACAAACAAAAAGCTTATAGGGGCCTAAATCTTCCCCTGTAGATTTTTTTCCTTCTGTCTCACCTTCTTTTAAGATAAGCAAAATATAAAACTGCTCCCAAGCTCTCTGTCTTATTTAACTCCCTCTATGACTCCTGATGACATTAGAATTCTGAGGGAACACTTGAATCATCTCCATCTATTAGAATGCAAAGACTTCATCCTTTTTAAATCACTTTTGATTGCTCACTCATATTTTATGTTTCTCTTTAGTATTTAGATTTCAGAATTTCTTTTAGCTCTGTTTTTTAAAATTAGGACTGCTTGGAAGTTTCATGTTTCATTAAAGGTCCATTTTATCCCCTATAGGATTATGCTCAGTTTTGCTAGGTATATTATTCTTGGTGTTAAACTTCTGTCTTTTGCCTTTTCGAATATTGTATTCTAAATTCTCTACTCCTTCATAGCAATAGCTGTTAAATCATTTGTGATCCTGATGGTGGCTCCTCAGTTCTTGAATTCTGTCTTCCTGACTACTTGCAGTACTTTTTCTTTGACCTGATACCTTTGGATTTTGGCTGTGATGTTTCTGGGAATTTTCATTTTGGGGTTTATTTCTGATGATGACTGGTGGATTCTTTCAATTTTCACTTTACCCTCTGGTTCTAAGAGTTCTGGACAGTTTTCTTTCATTATTTCTTGAACTATGGTGTCTATTGTTTTTTAGTTGTGGTTTTTAGTTCCGTGATTCATTAATTATCTCCCTTTGATTTTTTTTCCAAGTCAGTTGTTCTGATAAGAAATAACTTGCATTTTCTTCTGTGATTTTTCAGTCTTTTGACTTTGTTTTAATATTTCTTGTTGCCTCATGGCTTCTACTGGTTGTATTCCAATTTTCAAGGAGAATTTTGCTTAGATATGTTTTTCTGTTCAAGCTTTTTTTTCTTCTACTTGTGCTAAGCCATTAATTCTCTTTCCAAGGATTTCTTCTATAGCTATCGTTTTAATCATTTTTTTACTCAAATGCTTTTATTTTATTATAAAATCTTTTTTTTTTAAATTCATTTCATTTATTCCAGGAATTCTAGTTGAACTTGTACCCAAGCTTTTCTTTTCTTTGAGGTTTTTCTTATAGATGTTTTGAACTCATTGTCTTCTTCTGGGTTTGTGTCTTGGGCATCACTATTACCACAATAGTTCTTTATGGTGAGAATTTTTTTGTTTATCCAGTCTTCTAACCTTACTTCCTGAATTATTACTTTGTATTAGGGCCAGGCTCTGAGCCCAAGTAGAGAAAATGTCTGGGCCTTGCTTGGTCCTGTTTTGTATTTTCTGGGTTTCTCCTGCTGCTTTCTCTGTTAAGGTAGACTGTGTGACACCTTCATGTCCATGCTCTATCCCTATTGCCTACAATCTTCTATCTTTCTACACTGACCTGGACTAGAACAGTTACTCACTGTGACTTTTTCCTTAGGTATCCTAATCTTGACTTGGTCTGCTGCTCTTTCCAGATTTTTTTGGAGTCATTGTGAGGGAGGACTGGTTGGTACTGCTTCCTCCTTCTCCATCATCTTTGCTTGTTTCCAGCCTGTGTGATTTAAAAATGATTGTTCTTTTCTTTTCTATGAATTGAGACCTAATATCTCTGTGCTGCTATTTTCCTCTTAAAAGTAAGGACCAACTGGTCCTTAGTGAGAGATTTCTTAGATGGTTATCAATATGAGGAGATAAGGAGGAAAGGAAGGCTGAGACCCTTCTTAAGCTGTAAGGTTGGCATGAGAGTGCTAAGTCTAAGGTGCCTTGAAACTGAGGAGAGGCTCTGAGATTCTTCTGAAAAAAAAAAAAAAAGATGACAACTGCTACATGATTCCCCAACCAGGAGTAACAATGATGTTATCCCTAACAAATGGATGAAGGGTCTTTGTGGTTCTTATCAAGACCTCTCCAATTTGATGATGATGATGACGATGATAAACACTGACATTTAATTAGCACTTTAAAGTCTGCAAAATATGTTAAGTTCATTATGTCATTTAAGCCTCATAATAACCCTGTGAGGCAGGTACTACAGGCATTATTATTCCCATTTTATAGATGAACAGAATGATTCTCATGGAAGTAAAATGCCCATGGTCATACAGCTAATATCAGAAGCAGGGTTTCAATTCAGGTCTTACGGACTCCTAATTCCACCATTCTATTCACTACATCTTGCTGACTTTCTAGAAGTAGTTACTTTGCCTTCCAAAAGAGATCCACTTTCCGCCTTTAACTAAAGGGCTACAGATAGTGGAGTATTGAAGGAAGCCACTTTTTTACTTGTTAAGAGACAGAACCCTATGACATGGAGGAAAGAGCAAATTTGGAGTCAGATCTTCAGCATCCAGATGCAAATCCTGAGTCTGGCACTCAGCAGCTTTTTGATCTTGGATAAGTCATTTACCTTTCCAGCCTCAGTTTCCTGTTCTGTAAAATGAGAGAAATAGGACTATATTAACTCTAAGGTTCCTGCCAGTTCTAAATCCTATGAATGTAAGTAATGAATGTGGTCAAAGAGAAGGAACCAAGATTCTGTGACTAAAAACAGAATCTCTCCTTCCTTTTTTCTGCTTTGCTTATTAGTACCTGCTTTACTTCTCCTACTGCCAACTCTTGACCTGCTATTCTCTCACCTTCACCCTTACATCAGAGGTCTTCCCTTTCCAGTGAACACTATGTGATGCTACTCAGTGCCTCCTCTTAGGGGGAAGTACTAGCTGGGGGAGGGGCAATGAGACAAAGAGCTACAATAGCAGATTTATAGCTGGAATACTCAGTTTTCCTTGCCAGACAAAACACTGGGTGAAGAGAAGTAAAACCTGTTAGGCCTTTGGTGGCAAAAGTAAACTTACAGGTATTCTCTTATGTTGGAATTCTATCTTATACCCATCCCACTCTCCCTTGTATCAGTTTGCATGTTAACATGTCATACCTTGTGAGGAGAATGTGTGCCCCTTGAGGGCAGGGAGCATGTTTCTTTATTTTTCTTGTTATGTTCACTTTGGGCATGGTACTTGACACATAGATACTTGATAAAGGTTGGTTGTGAAGTTGGGGACTCAGAGGTTATTCGTCAGCTTCTGTTATGGAAAGATATGTCAGAGGTCATCTAGTCCAATGCTATCATTCTTCAGATGAGGAAACTGAGGCCCAAACAGTTATGTGACTGTGTGGTAATGTTACATATCTAATAAGTGGGAAAAAACCTGTGTTGTAATGCAGGTTATCTGACTTCTTTTTCCATTGTACTACTGAGAGGCTTTGCTCAGATAATACTGAGCCATGATGAGAATGTACTTTCTTGTCTTCCCTAGCGTCACTTTCACTCTTGATCTCTTCCAGGTCATTCCCTAGGCCCACTTATCTCTTTTCTCAGTCCCCCAGGCACTTTGCTTTCAAGTAATATCAAATGAGATGGTATACGAGAAATGCTGTGCTAAGTGTTAAGTACCATATAAATGCTATTATTTTTGTTGTTGTGGGTAGTAGTAGTAGTAGTAGTAGTAAAGTGGTACCTCTTGGTGGTTCTCCTGAGCTCTGTTCTCACATACCCAACTAACTTTTGGACATCTAGAAATGGATGTCACCTAGGTACACTATCACAACCTTGACAAACTCATTATCTTTCTCCCCATCTTCCCATCTTTCCAACTTTCCTGTTGTGTAGCGCAATGCCATTTCCCCATCCATCCAGTCCTGAACCTTGTTGTCATCTTTGACCCCTTGCTAGGACCCCCACCCCAAATATCCAATGTGTTGTCAAATCTGATTGTTTCTAGTCTTTCAACATATCTCCACTCACAAGTTCACTTCTTTAGCACAGGCCCTCATCACCTCTCACCCAGACTATTTCAGTAGCTTTCTGGTTGGTCTCCTTGCCTCAAGTCTCTCCCCACTTCAATCTATCCTCTACTCAGCTGCCGAAGTGATTCCCCTAAAGTATAATCTAACCATGTCACACATTCTCTCAATGAGTTCCAGTGGTTACTTATGATCTCAGCAAGCAAATATAAACTTCTCTGTTGACCATTTAAAGCTCTTTATGAGCTTCCCCCTTCCTACCTTTTTTTTTTCTTTTAGGTAATTGGTGTTAAGTGACTTGCCCAGGGTCACACAGCTAGTAAGTGTCAAGTGTTTGGTCTGAGGCGGGATTTGAACTCAGGTCCTCCTGACTTCAGGGCTGGTGCTCTATCCACTGCACCACCTAGCTGGCCCTCCCCCTTCTTACTTTTCTAACCTTCTCACACTTTATTCCCTTCTATATACGATACAATTCAGTAGGATATATTGGCCTCCCGGCTGGGGACTGGTTTTGATCATTTTTTCTATCCCCAGCGCCTGGTACTTAGTAAGTACTTAATAAGTGCTTGTTGACTAAGACTGTCTGATTGGTATTTTCTGTTTCTGTTCCTTCTTCCTACCAATAAAAAGGAAAGTGCAAAGGTGATAGAGACATAAGGATCCTACAGGAGCTCTAATTATGGACTGGTGCTTTTTTTTCCCTCACCTCACATTATTTTTCTATTTTGTCTTAATAGCTACATTCTCTTAAAGCAAGAAAGCTAGAGAAAACATATCCAGAATCACCCTTCGAAATGATTGTATACGTTAGGATTTTCTTCTGGTAATAAGTACTGGCTCACCCTACAAGTTCTTATTCTCCACTATTATTAAGCACCTCCAACTAGCCAGTATTGTGCTTTTTGAACAGATGTGCTCCATTCCTTAAAAGCTTGTATTTAGAACTGATGAACATCAGCATGGGCTCCTAGGAAGAGGAGACCTGAGCCCTGGTTCAGGCTCCACCACTATAAGTAAGCTCAAGCAAATCTCTTAACCTCCCTGGCCTCAGTTGCCTTATCTGTAAAAAAGAGGGGTTGGTCTAGATGTCCTCCTAGGTCCTTTTCATCACTATGTGTATAATCCTGTCATCTCTAAAAGAAAACAAAAAATCACCTGTACTTCAGTTAAAAAAAAGAGTAATACTTGTATGGTTGAGGAAATTAAAGGAGATAAGAGTAGAAGAGTAAAATACATTATTTTAAAGTAGTGACCAGGATGATGAGGGAAATCATAACCATGCCACAAGGGAGATAAATTGGCAGAATTGGGAATATTTAGCCTTTAGGAGAGAAAACTTTTAGGGAGGACACAAGAACTATCTTCAAGTATTTGACATTGTGTGATAGTAGAAAAGTGGCCAGATTTGTTCTAGGTGGCATGGAATGCTGGGCCTGGTGTTAATCAAAAAATCATTTATATAAGTGCCTACTTATATGCCAGGTACTGTGGGAAGCACTGGAAGATCTGAGTTCAAATTTTGCCTCAGATACATCCTATCTATGTGACCCTGGACAAATTTAGCCTCCGTCTGCCTCAGTTTGCTCAACTGTAAAATGGGAATAACCATTGTACCTACCCCCCGGGGATACTGGGAGGATCAAATAAGATGATATTTGTAAACTACCTGGAAGATAGTAGGTGGTTAATAAATGCATGTTTCCTTCTTTCCTTTTTGCTTTAGAGAGCAGAACTAGGAGTAATAGGAAGTTAGAGAGCAACAGATGTCTGCTCAGTGTGAAGAGAAAACGAACAATTCCATCTCTCCAAAAGTGGAGCAGGCTGATTCAGGAGTTAGTGAGTGTGCTATCACTGGACAGCTTCAGGAGTGGTTGGATGATCACCCTAATGGGATGTGCACCAGATCAGGTACAGATTGGACTCAGTAGCCTGGAATGTCCCTTTGAAATCTGAGCTTCTGTGATTATATGGAATCTCTCATTGTTATTTTAAAACTTTATTGGTATCTGTCAGTGCATAAAAATATTATCTCCAAGGGGTGGATCCAGCAGCACAATGAAGGCAGGAGATAGGCCTCATTCTCCATTTCTTAGCAGTATGGTCCAGAGGAAATAGCTGAGGATTCAGAGGCAAAAGGCTCTGGTTAGAGGCCTCTGTCTGACATGCCCTCTTTGGACTTCCTTGTTTCAGCCTCCTGCTCTTATCTGATATTCCCAGGTTCTATTCTACTTGGACCTGCCTCTTTTTTGAAGTATAAGATTGGTGATTCTTAGGGTGATTTCCCTCTTTGTGCATTTGCCTAGTGGGAAGAAGGGAAGGAAGCCATTTGAACCTGGAAGGGAGGGTGAGGTGGTGTGGAACATACTGTCAGTTATATGGTTAAAAAAAAAAATCCTAAACACAGCTGAACGGAGGCTAAAGCAGGTCTGTTTGATGCCAGCCTGGAGTCCATTTTACAGAGGAAGGCAGTGAGTTTGAGAGCTTTTGCCTAAGGCACCTGGTAACTTATGGGTGGCACCTGCATCCCAAACTTCGGGATTCCATTTCCCAGTCCACTGCTTTCCAGGAGTCAGAGGAAGTACTGCTTGCCAGTTCTTTGTCTACGTGCTGGGCATCCTTAGGCTTGGGGCAGGAGAGTCACTCTGCTAGCTCCTTCTTATCTCCAGGATCAAATATAAACTTCTCAGTTTGGCCTTTCTCATCTGTCTACCTCAATCTACCTTGCCAGCCTTATTACACATCTTACCTTCATGCCAGCTGGTCCCTCACTTTTCTTCCCACACACCCATTCATTTCCTGTCTGTCTGCCTCTCCCCTGGCTGTCCCCTCTTGTTCACAAGGTGCTCTGTCCTCCTCTCAGGCCCCTAGAACCCCGAGTTTTCTTCAAACCTCTGCTCTAGAGCCATTTTCTTGTGTAATCTCTTCCCCACTACCTGTCTCCCTTCTCTAAACTGAAGTCTCTTCGAGGGCCAGGACTGTTTTTTATGCTTGTGTTTGTATCTCCAATAAGCTCTGAACATTGCCAGGCACCCAAGCGCTAAAGAAATGCTTCTTAATCGATAGATCACCTTGTGCACGGAGCGGCGCGTGCAGGCCGCCAAGCTCTCCTTGAACTTTGTGCGGGCCGCCGGGGGGGCTTGTGCTTCCTCGGTCCCCTCTTTCCCCAGGAACAAGTCCCCAGGCTTTTGGAAGTCAGCCCCTACTCTTCCCTGCAGCCTGGAGAATTGTCATTGCTGCTATCAGTGACAGTTTACGTCCTTTTCCCCTGTTCTTCCCATCAGAATAGCCCTGGCCTTGGGGGGACTGGGGAACGATTTGGGGGGAGAGATGATTGCTTACTGAGAGCCAGGTGACTGCTGGGGTTCAGCAGACCCTGTGCCCTATTCCCCGTCGTACCTCTTTCTCCCCCCCCCCAACAGCTGATTTTGACAGAGGTGGAGCCAGAGGCCCTGTCGGGACCCGGTAGGGGTTGGGGGCCCCTGGGCAGATCTAGGAGATGATAATGTGTGGGCTGCATATCGCAGCTTCTGGCTGATCAGGCTCCCCCTCCTCCATTCCCCCGTTTGTGTGTGTCTGTATCTGTGTGTGTCTGTGTGTATCTGTGTGTGTGTGTGTGTGTGTGTGTATGTGTATGTATGTATGTGTGTGTGTATGTGTGTGTGTGTATGAGTGTGTGTGTGTGTGCGCGCGCGCGCGCGCGTGTGTCTGCGTGAGTGTGTGTATGTGATGCTGCCGCCGCCACCACCGCCGCCGGTGCTGCTGCCGCTCCTGCCTCTTTCTCGCAGGCAGTCAGCCGGCCGGCTGAGCTTGCGGCTGAGGCGGCAACAGCCGCAGCAGCGGCAGCGGCGGCAGCAGCAGCACTAGCAGCAGCCTGAGCTGGACGTAGCATTGTGGCGCTGGGAGTGAGAGCTCGAGGCAGGCAGCGAGAGAGGGCAAGAGCCGGAGCGGGAGCCCGAGCAGAGCGGCGCGGCGCGGCTCAGCGCAGCCCCGGGCGCCTCGCGCCACCTCGCCCTCAGCCTCGCGCCACTGGCCACTGCCACGGCCGGTGGCCACTGCACTCCACTCCACTCCGCTCCGCTCCGGAGGCTGGGCGAGGGGGCAGCCTGGCAGGCGGACGGACACTTCCTCAGACTGCGGGCAGCACGCTGGCCAGGCGAGTCACCTTAGGCAATTACTGCCGCTCGCCTAGGCTGGCCGCTCACTTAGAGCCGGGGCAAGGAGCCGGCTGCCGAGCCGGCGGCAGCTGCCAGCAATTCTGGAGAGGCTCCCCAGCCCACCGCTATGGATCTATTCGACTTTTTCAGAGACTGGGACTTGGAACAGCAGTGGTAGGTTTGGGGTCTTGTGGTTTGGGGGTTTTGTTTTCCTCTCTTCTTTTTGCCTAATCCTTTCCCTCTTTTCGGGGCTTCTTTGTTAAGGGGGTGAAGAGATGGGGAGGTTGAGTGAGGGGGAAGCCCCCAAGTGTTTCCTACTTGCTTTAAGCCACCTTAGATTGGGGGAGGATAGGGAGAGGAGGATTACGGGGGCAGATTTCATGTTTTGTTTTGTTTTGGTTTTTTGTTTTCTCAAGTTAAGAGAGTTGTATTAGAAAAAGCAATTTTATGATGCTTAGGGGTGTTGAGCCATCTCTCCTCCCCCCCTCCCCCTTTTCGGGTTTTGTTCCTCACCGGCTCTGCGTGCCTTCAGCTGGCAGAGACACCTAGTGCTTCTTCCTTCAATAGAAGGCTTAACTTTAAGGGTGCTTATATATCTTGGTAGGTTTCTTTTTAAAGGGATTTAAAAGAAGCAGGCATGTACCTCCCTCCCTGCTCCCCCTCCTCTCATATATGAGCAAACAGCCCTGGACAGTCAGACAATCAGAGACAGACAGACACAGACACACAGACACACACACCCAGACACACATCCTTTCCACTTTGCTTCCCATAAGTTCTCTTTACTACTGTAGTAAACGAAGTGACTTCTTGTACAAACTATATTTGCTAATTTGGAGCACTATGTTGTACTGATTAAGGGGCAAATGTGATTTAACTTAGCCCTGAAGTGAGGTAGTCTAATATAAGTATACAAATAATTAGTGACTTGACACTGTCCTCTCTTCCCCCTCCCCCAAACATCCTCAGGTCTTTGCATTGTGCAGATAGCTCAGATGGGAAGGTTTGTGCATATTCTGGAAAATATTGTATATGAGTTGCCTAAGGGTTGGGCAGAGGTCAGGAGGGAGCAGGGAAATTGATATATATGGCACAGCAACTCCATTTATTTATTTTTCTATTTATTTGTGCTTCCTCTCTAGGAGAAATGTTACCATTTTTTATCTGCCCCAGCAATTTAAGCTATCATATCATTTATCTTTTTCATTCTAGTAAATTAGATATTTGGGGTAATTTAGAATTCTAAGGTTGATTACTGGCTTTTCCCTTGAATTGGAATCGTTAATGGCCCAACCTGAAATGAGGGTAAAAGATCTTTTTAATGTAAGAATGCTGTCATATCTTGGCCCTAAAGGCTGTGTGTTTTTACAGTCACCTTGCTACTCTAATGTTTTTACTCAATTTTTGGAGAAAAGGTCATATACTTAGGCAGTAGTTATATTTTACTGATCCACACTGCTTCAATTGCAAATCTAAGATAACCAGAATTTAAATACCTGTCATCTTTTATTTTCCAGCCCTGCCATGTAAATCCTTGAAAACACCAATTACACAGTATCAATATTCATCTGGAAGGCATTTTTGATCTCATGCAGGGTTTTATCAGCTACACATAAAACATTAGACTACAATGTTTAATAGTCATGCTGTTGTTATTTAACAGTAATAATCACAATAAAATCACTCCTCAATTAAATATTATGCTTCTGCACAGTATCTGTACTCAGCTGCACTAATTCATTTTGCAGGCAGCTGATAAGTACTGTCTTGCTATTTGCATACAATTTGCCTAATATACGGTGTGGGTAACATCATCAATTTAATAGACACTGTTACAACTGAAGATGTGGGTGTAGTTCAAAAATGTTAAACAGCCAGCAGGTATGGGATTTTTTTTTAGGATGTCTAACACAATATTTGAATTTTACTTCTATCTCAGACTCTCTCAGTTCACTTAATCCAAAAGGGAAATTCACATTGCTCTGATTTCTTTTATGCAGTGGATGAAAATTCTTGTTCTCTTGTTTGGGGGTTCTCTTTCCTTAGAGGAAAATGCAACACCCTTGTTTCTCAGGAGTTCCAACTAATCCTTGTTTTAGGCCCATGTGTCTTAAGAAGCATATATGCCTCTAGCCCCTCCTTGTGTGTGACCTGCCCAATCACTTAGTGTAGTATGTATATTTAGATAAGCATGTATCTTGCCTTCACTCATTGTGTTGAGCACACACTCTCTTGGTCTCTCTGCTGTTTACTTTTTTTTTGCTCTACACACTAGTATGCTTGCTTGTGTGCTTGTCTTTATAAACATCTGGTATGCAGTTGTGCAGTTGTGTAAGACACCCCCACCAAGAAAATGAGCACAGATATGACCCTGGTAAATGCAATGAAAGCTTATTATTCAGGTGACTGGAAATATGTGTGATTAGTGTTAGAGGGCCAGAAAAGGAATTCTGACCCTGGAAAACAGCCTTGACATCAAATCACATCCAAAGTCTCTAGGCAGCCCAGAATTTGCCTGTTATGTTTATTCCCACTCAGTGGCGGCTAGCCGCATGCGTGACCCTCGCCCATGGTACTATCAACCTTAGAAAGCTTATTTTCCTCTAGACCAGTTCTTTAGCTTCACTGATGGAACTTACCACTCTGCCAAGAACTGCCATGAAAGGCCTACACCTTTATTTCAGGAGCTTGTGCTTCTCTTTAGCTGTATACAAAAAGTGTGCCCCATATATGTTCAGAGTCCTATGTGTGAATAAATATGGAAAATGAGGTGAAAATGACACCCAGGGGATTCCCCCCACCCACATTGTGCTTTAGAATTCCCAATCCTGGCTTTTAAAAACTGCAGAAATCCTTTCATGGAGCTAGCTAGCCCTGGGCTGGATTAAAGGGCCAAACCTCAAGTTCTGTAAGATTTCTGCATGAATAAGTAACATTTACCTGAGTTAGATTTTTCAGTATAAACCAGTCTGTGAAGGAATGAGAAAAGAGGTGCCTGGGACCCCGTGGTCTTTAAAAAAATAGAGCCGATTTTTTTTTCTTTGAAATCATTCTGTAGGTTTGTCAGTGGTCACCAAGGTAATGGCATTTTGAAGTACCCAGCCCCTGTGGCTGGATTTGGACCTCTCTCTGGGAAGTGGTGATACCTTTAATCACCTACTAGAGGAAAAAAGCTCAGAAAAGCAACTCAAATATGAAGCCATTCAGGGCCATGGGTGGTAAAGAACTGCCCTGCTATTTTGTCCCAGCTTGAGGTTTTTCTTGCGGGGGAGGGGAGTAGCAGGGGCAGGGAGTGTTTCTCCTTTATTTTTTGAAACGGCAGCATAAAAAGGGTCCATTTTGGGGGGAAAATGTTATCCTATCCTTACTGGACAAACCTAACTCTTCTAAAAGAAAACCTCTAGGCATAGTGCAAATTGTAGCTAAGTAATCTTGTCAGTAGAAGCCTTACCTCTCTCGAAGAGACCCAAATCAATTGTTTTTACTTTTTATATGAAGTCTCCCAAGTAGCCTAATTAGAGCCAAGCCAGTAAACTGGCACTTGGATTGGAAGAGCCTTAAACTCACTACCCTGTTATATAAATAGAAAGTTCAAAGGTCTGTGTGTGGTTGTCAAAGCTGAGAAGAGGCCGTGTGCTGGCCAGTTTTCTCTTCTGTCTGCCCGCCAGAGAGCAGCGCACCCCTTCACCATGTTCCTGGAGCCTGGAGCTAGTGACCCTGCTCTCCACACAAAGGTGGACTGTTCCAGCTTCAGCCTGAGCTTTCCCCGCACACTGCAGCAGCACACGAGCTCCTTCTGGCTGCCTTCTTTGCGCAGAGGTCTTCAGAGGCCTTATTAACTACAATTCTTCTTAATATTAGAACAAGGCTGTTTAGGAGAGAAAGATGTGTGAGATGGAGAAATGATATCCCTTGCAAACCTGGATATTTTCTGGTGCTTAGGCAGGAAAAGGGGCGGGGGGAGAGAGAGACAGAGAGACAGACAGACAGAGAGATACGCAGAGAGACAGAGAGACAGAGACAGCTGGTTCTTACTAATATCCTTAGCTTTGGATGATTTCTCTCCCCAACCCACGCACCTTCCCTGTCTGTATATATTTGTCATCTATTCAGAGGAAGAATAATTATATTTAATTTACTATACATTCTCAAGTGTTTGCCAATTATGTTAGCCATTTTTTAAAAAAGCATTTGTTAGAGTTTGGGGTAGATGGGTAGGAGGGATGGACCAGTGCCTGATCAGGTAGCAGAGAAGGTCCCCTGCTCCCCCTAGGGAAAAAAAGCAATCAGTGTCTGTAGATTTTGAAAGCACATCAATTGGACAGGGAAGAAAAGTATCCCTGTGTGAGAAATCAGTTTAATGATACATGAATTGTTTTGTTAATGATGCAGTCAAGCCTTTAACAACTTAAAAATATACAAATCAAGTTGGAAAATGACTATCTCAGTAATAAATCAATCATTACACAGATAAGACCCATATCATTTAAGTATTTTGTGGATGGAAGAAAATCGCATTGTTTTGAAACATGCTGCTTTTTGTGGACTCAAAATGGTTTTAATGGAATGAATTCTTGTTTCATGCCTTTTATTCCCTGGGACAATTTTTTCCATGTGAAATTTAAAGATATCTAAAATAATTTGAATTGTTCACATTTGTCTAAAAATCTCAATAACTAAAAAAATGGTCCTCCCTGGAACAATAGAGAGGCCCTGGCCTTTGTGGCCTTCAGATAGCAGGAGACCATGCCCTTGATTAACAGACTTAGCTTGTGTCTCCAGGATGCCAGACCACCCAGTCAGGTCATTGGATTCGGTGACCAAAGTCAGTCAGGCTGCTTGATTAGTGGCATGAAGACAAAGCAGTGGGGTGCATTGAATAACTTTTTTTTTTAACTTTTTAACTTCTTGTTTTGGTGTTGTGGAGACCGAGCTAAAGAGGTTTAAAATATCTGCCCATTGATAGCTGAAATCCAGTGTATTGCAGACAGCATCACTCCTCCTTGCTCTGTACAGCCTGGAGAGATCTGCCCTTTTAAGTACAATCTCTTGGAGATGGGAAAAGGAAGAAATCAGAGTCAAAGCAAGTTACCAGACTGCTTCAGGAAGCCTGGGAAAGTAGAAAGAGGACTGGTCCTGGTTCTTCCACTGACTGGTTGGACGACCACAGATTAGCCATTTGCTCTCTCTTGGCTCCAGTTTCCTTACGTGTAAAATGAAGGAGTTAGACTAGCTGATCTCCACCTTCCCCCAAACCCCCTCCACTTCTCACTCTGTCTTAATTTCTTTCTACTTCCATGATTGTTACCAAAAGAACTGCCAGAAATATGACAATTGCAAATAATACCACCTCTAAAATTGAGACCTTTTAGGGACTCACAAAATGCATTTCCAGTTTCATTTTATACTCTTAATAAATTATGCCTGAGAAATCAGTTGCTTATTGCCCCATGCGGGCTGGAACATATCATTTTTATGTAAGTAGGCCCCACTGAAATATGGTAAAACTGTTGTGTGCATAGGTAAACATAATAATTGTGTATTACAGGGGATTTGACAGACCAAAATGTATTTTAAAATAATATATTGGTTATACCATGCTACAGAATCACAATACTTTTATATTTTAAGAGTCTTTTGATGGAAGTTGATGAATGAAAAAGCATCTGAGGAGAAACTCAGTTGAAATCTTGGACAACTATTCTTCCAAATATAGATTCCCAAATTTTGAAAATGTTTTCTTTATTTAAATAAGAATATGACTAGTGAGTAATTTTGTGAGTCAAGCTGAAGCAGTTGGGGTTTTACAGGGGAATGTTTTACAGATTTTTAAAGCCACAATACTGACCTTAGGGAACAGTATCTTGTATAACCCTCAGTCCCTTGCTCAGTGTTTGAGAAATATGCCAATGTACTGATAATAAAGCTCTACTCAGTTCATTGGCTATGGAGAATCAACATGGCATAGTGGAGAGAGTGCTGGACTTGTTGTCCTAAAAACCTAGGTTCACATCCATCCTCTGACACTCATAGCTTTGTGAATATGGGCAAGTCGTTTTACCTCTCTTGAGCCCCATAGATGAAATCGTCTATTTAAAGTTGGATGGGATCAGAAAGATCATCTACTCCAACCCTCTGATCTTGCAAATGAGGAAATGGAGACTGAACAGTGGTTAATTCACTTTTCCAAAGTCATAGAGCTAGTAAATGGTAGACTGAAGCCTAGGACCTCTCAACCCTGAATCCATGGCTTTTTATGCTATAGCAAATCTCTAAAATGGGAATAATAATGCCTCCCAGGATTGTTGTGAGATTGTGTATATAAAGCACTTTGTAAATCCTAACGCACTATATAAATGATCACCTATTATTATCATCCCAGGTAAACCCATGTGCCATATAAATATGGGTGCCTAATAACTCCCACTCCTCTATGCTGCTCCTCTACGGGTTGTATAATATACTCATTGTTTGAGTACTCATTCACCAATTGGGCCAAGAGGCCAACTTGACCTCTTTCCCAGAAAAGAATGCTGGCATAAGAGGGCAATTAAAAGGGAAGGAAATCAGGGGCTCCAAAGAGGGAGAGCTACTATTTGAATCCTATTTCTGGGAACTTTAAAGGATATGTGGAAAAGAAAGATGGAAGAAAAAAAACCATTTTTTCCATAATAATAGTTCACATTTACATGGTGCCTTAAGGTTAGCAAAGCCCTTTATACGTGTTATTTAATTTGATCCTCACCACTTCCCTTTTCGGTAGGTGCTGTTAGTATCTTTATTTGGTAGATGAAAGTGAGGTTCCAGTGAAGTGGCTTGTCCAGACTCCATAGTTAGTGCCTGAGATAGGATTCAAATCCACATCTTCCTAATTCCCAATCCAGGGCTCTGTTTGCTCTGCCAGGACACTTGGGTAAGAAAGAGTCGTCTGTATTTGTAAACTTAGTGTGTCAGTAGGCTAGAAGGCAGATAGAGAGCAAGGCTGTTCCAAAGGCAAAAGAAGGTCAGCCCATTTTCCTATCTTCTGCTTGCCTTGAGTTTTCAGCCATCCCCTTTGTTTTTTGTCATGAAAAGTTGTTTGCGTTTTGTTTTGTTTGACCTAACTATAGCAGATTCATACCATAAATTATTCTAACTGTTAAACCAAGGTCCAATGCTAGGTTGCTCTTCTGTCAAACTTTTGTGCTTTCACTTAAATGGAATTTTATCTGCATATTCAACGCCTGTTAAAGTTTACATGGTGGAGAGGGTAGGTGATGCTCAGAATTGTTGAATTTACTTTAAAGTAAATCTCATCTATGACCTTAGTGGTGAACATCTCCTGACCTACTGAGCTGAGAAAAATGATCTGGGAGTTTCAGTTGAATGATGAACTCTAAGCTGAGTTGACGATAGCCCTTCCTGTGAAATCTGATTTTGATTAGGGGTAGCCCAGTATATGGAATGGCATCTCTTAGGGATAGTGCATGTGTTTTACTTCATATGAAAACCTCAAACAACTAATGATTTAAAATAAACTCTGGTTTGAGTTTTCAGTAGTCCCTGTGCAGTGGGAGAAATGTGTGATGGTGCCCAAAGATTTTTTTTCTGTGTGTTTTGTAAGGGTTTAAGATTACCCAGTTACAAATGGGAAAATAGGTTAAGGAAACATATATTTTGTTTTTGCTAGACATTAAACATCCCTCATTTGCTCCATTTATTTTTTTAAGTCTCTGCTATGAGCAAAAGGAAGCAACTTCCAACATGCTACTTCATGTTATGTAGAATCATTTGTTTTTTGTTATCAAAATAATAGTCCTCTGTGTTCCATCTAGTTAACTCAACAGATTTCTCTTGAGTGTTCACTGCATGCATTTGAGAAAGCAGTCTACTAGAGATGCTGAGGGAGATGCCCTCTGCACTGAAAAACAGATACCGATACTGGTCTTCTTGTTGGCCTTTCCTAAATCATGTATTTGGAGTCAGATTTTATGGTTTTCCAGGCAAAATATCTCCTGGGAATAGCAATGAGATGGATTATTTTTATGTCAATAGAAATAAAATCAGAAAAAATACTTTTTAACTCACCATGAATTGATGTTGAAATTATAGTTTCTACCTTAACAATTACTGGGAGAAGAGTGGTTTTATGAATGTGTATTATATGGTCTCCAGATGGCTGATTTTTTCCAAGTTTCGTCAAAATAGTCAGTTGACCTGGGGAAATTCTGTCAATTGATCAAGTGTTTTGTTTTCATGATATCAGATAGAAAAATTGACTGTTTTTCACTGATTAAATGGATTATTTTTCATGCTGTGTAGATTGAGCTATTGTGACTAAATTGAATGGCTGTATAGGACCATAGATTTAGAGCTGGAGGGGACCTGTGAGATCTGTTGGGACAGCTGACCTGCACAACATATGGCCTGCGGGCAACTTGCAGCCCACCAAAGGATGTGTAAAATGTAGAGGATGTAAAAGAAAGGAAAGATGTAACGGGTGCTTTGTCCATGTCCCGCTTAACCTGCCTTCCACTAGTCACTATAGTGCCTGTCATGTAACTTGGCGGGTAGGTTGCCACTGTGCATTTTCTCCTCTTTGTCACATGACCCACAGTCAGTCTGTCTCTAGTCTGAGAGGAACAAGAGTCATATCTTTTCGCTTTGTTTTCGGCAAAATTGGCATTGAACAGGGACAAAGTGAGTATAGCAAAGTAATTTTTTTTAACATTAATGTGATCTCATGATAAACCAAAACTTAAGTAATAAGTGTAATGAATTGATATTAATTGAAATTTCCCTTTTTAAAAATATGGTTTATTCGCAAAATAGTTTAATCATTAATTATACCTTTACTTAGAAAGTGAGCTGCTAAAAACCTATCTGCGGCCTGAAGAAGTTTAGCCTAGTTTAATTTTGGCCCCTACCTACTGCCAAGTTGTGCAGGTATGGTTTTACAGGTAAGGGAATCTGGGACCGGAGAGTGTAAGTGATCCCAGAGTTACACAGGTAGCAAGTGATAGAGTTAGGATTTGAACTCAGGTCCTCAGACTTTAAATCTAGTTCTCTCCTGCAGCACTATACTCCCCCAGGCACCACAGAATCAGTGGAACATACTTCACTGATAATCAGCTCATCTATTAATAAGTCTTTTATTGAACCCTGTAGCAGGGTGCGTGGTGTGACTTTTTATTGAATCACATAAACAGCAATTCAATTAGACACGCAGGGAAAATTTTAGAGCTGAAAGGTGCCATCGAGATCATCGGCCTAGCCCCTTCACTTCACAGTCAGGGCTTCGGCCTCTTTTATTAAACCTCTGCTGTAGTCACAGCACTGGGAGGGATACAAAAGAGGTAGGAGAAATGTGCCCAGACCTCAAGAAGCTTACAATCTAGTTTGGGAGATTGGAATAGTACATGACAAGCTAGGAATGAAAGATAAAAGCAATGAGAAGTCAGAGAAGTATGAGATGGGTGTAGGCTGCAGCTGTGGAAAAAAATATGGCCAATGATAGGGAAACAATTTTGAGCAAAGTCAATATAATACAAAGTCAAGTGGAAAGTTGGCAATTGGGCCTGTCTGGAGGGCCAACAGGATCATTTGAGATGAACAAAAATCTACTCTGGGGCCTAACTTATCTGATTTGGCCGCCTACAGAGCTCAGAGTCGTACAGATGATTGCCAAGTTCACTTTTTTCCTCTGTAGGTATTGTAGACTTGACTATATTGGCCACCATCTTGGGGGGAATAGTCACATGATACTTGCTAAATATGTTCGTGGTCTCAATGATATATACATATATATACACATATATGTATATATATTGTTATATTTGTGTGTATACTGTATATGCAAATATTTTCAACAGGCATCACTTTCCTTTCAGAGAAATTGTAAATGAAAGTTTGTTTTTCCTGAAACAATTGAAACACATGTTTGCAAATTGGCAACATTTGCTGGCAAAATAGACTTTTTCAACAGAAACATACATTTGGGCTGTTGAGATGCTCTCAAATAAAATGCTCCCTTTTTGGAGCACAGTTTTTGAATGGCAAAGTTTCCCAATGCTGATGCGTCTTTTTCATTCCTTCACTTATAATTCATCTTTTTTTTAACCTTGACATTAAGAGAACATAATTTGGTGATTTGACTCTGCCACATTCAGTGTATAACTGTATGTTACAATGTATTTACCATGTGTTAAAATCAGAATATGATCATCAGAGACAAATAGGACACAGAGATCTGAATTGGTCATTAAGGTGATCAGTATCCTCAGTCATTTGCATTTTAATCCTCTTCTTAGTTCTTTTGTCTCTGAATAATTTTAAGGAACAAACTAATTCAGTTCAACATATTTGGCATCTCCACTTCAGTATTGAATAACTGGCCCTTCAGTCTGAGATGAACTCAGTCAATGTTTGGTGTGGAGAGGATGATCTTGGTTTGTGAACTTGGACTTTGATATTATGAGTAAATACAATAAATTCAGTGAGTTACCAAGAGCCATTGGTGTTTCTGTAGTAGGTCAGGACTATTCCTGCTTGATTCTTTGCTAGATACCTTGTAAATGAATGGGAATTGAGTTTAAACTCAAGCCAAATATGAGTCTTGAATGACAGTGGAGTTTGTTCCTCAGTGTGATCATGATATGTGTGGCTTGGAGTTTTGATATGGAATATCCTCGGCCATCCTAGGCATTTTGATACTAGAAAGAGATTGTCTACCCGGGGGGCCATAGCGTGTAGAGGAAAAGAGAAAGATGTGGCCAGTCACCTGGCTGTTTAGTCTATATGATGCTGAATATGTAGACTAGAAATTCAGATAAATGGCCCTTTTTTCATCTTTTTTTTTCAGGTAGAGATGTCTTAGAGTCATGTAGACAGAGCTTTTTTATAGACCTGAAATAGTTGTGATTTCATGTGGGGTGAAAATGCTCCTTCAAATTTGTAAATAATAAATAATCGTTGTCAGTGTCTTGACTGAAAAGAGATCAGAGGGTCAAGGATAAGGTCTAGGGCAAGGGTGGGGAACCTGTGACCTTGAGGCCACATGTGACCTTTCGGGTCCTTGGGGACAGCCTTTTGATTGAGTCCAAGTTTTACAGAAAAATCCTTTTATTAAAGGGATTTGTTCTGTGAGGCCACATGTGGCCTCAAGGCCTCGAGTTCCCCACCCCTGGTCTAAGAAAAGAGAGAAAATAATATGTACAGGTATTCACCTTATGTAATATATGTATTTCATAAATTGTATGTATGTTGATGTTTTTATAAATTTAGTTGTTCTTTAAATGTCTTAGGTTATTTGCTTTTTTAGTGAATTATTTTGTAATGCATATAGTCCAAAATCTCTCCTTCAAACCTAATTTATCTTTTTCCTTCTGATTATTTTGTACTTCAAGTTTTCTCAAAACAAAGAATGCCAGAAATTAGGATTCTTTGTCTTGCAATCTATGACATCCTGAGAGCACTTTAGGGGCTCTTTATTTCCATGCCTTTTAGAACCTACCACAAGGCTTTACTTAAGTAAATTGAATGCTCAACAAATATTTCAATTGAATCAAATTTTTCCAAAAAGACAATTTTGTTTGATCTTGTACCTAGTTGCATATCAAGGTTCTGGGGTGTTACTGGAACTGAAAGCTGAGTCTTTCAACATTTTCTGAGTGTGTTTCTCCCTAACTTTATGACATTGTTTCTTTTGAGCCAGATGCTTTTGTTTTGAACAGTCTGTTGCTTTTGGTGGCTAACCTAAGGCTTGGGTTTTCCTAACATATATTTTTAGACAGAACATATTTTCTATTTATATCTCTGGAGGATTTAAATTGCTTTGTGTCATAGTGAGGATCTGCAGGGAAAAAAAACTTCGTTATTATACATTGAATTTAAGATTTCAACATTTTATGTTATTTATGTTATTTATGAGAAAATTCTGCCATCAAGTGTTGATATCTGGAGAACAACTGACACTGTGCTTTTGTTGTGTGAACAAATTTGAAGAGTTGAAGAGCATGAAAAAAAAACCCAATATTTTAAAAAAGTTTTAAAAAAAATTCTTGGTTGAAAAAATAAACATGATGAGAGATGTGTAAAGCATACTAAAAGAAAGAGAGCAGTTCAAGAGCAGGAGGCCTCTTACTAAAGTTTATTAAAATAACCAGACTGACACATGAGCATGTAGCTTGGAGAAATCAAAAAATGGACTGACCAATATGAATGTCCAGAAATTATGGATGTTTTTGAAACCCCAAAGCCACCGTGAGCCTATGTTCACATGTGTTGACCAACTGGTTTTGGAGTTCCATAAAAACCTACTTATTTAAACTTCTGTGGTGTGATGGTAGCCAAGTAGCAGATGACCCAAGTTCTCACCAAAAACTACCACTGAGTGGATAACAATTTATATATTCCTAAGAAATAGCAGTGAAATACCAATGAGGCAAGCTACACACTTCCAGATTGCCCAGACATATGTGAGCAAAGGGTTCTCAGTTGTGATTCCAGAGCCAAGAATAGAGAAGAGAAGAACATCTTCCAAAATGTCAGAAAAGTTAAAGTGAATACTAAGTGGAGATGAGGAGAAATGATAATGGTAGAGCCAGCATTGCCTCAGTCAATTAATGTAGAAAGATACTGGTCAATGATTATAACCAACAGCTATGCAGAGTAGAATCCTAATGGAATCTGTCTATTACAGTTACATAAAGTGGAGCATTTGATTTATTTTATAGTTTTCCAAAGCTCCATTTTAACTCTGTGCAAATAATGCATTAGTCACACTGGATAAAATGACATATTAAATAAAGTTGTGATTTTTTTCTTTCTCATAATGTCATTTTGTAAAGAATTAAATCAGTTTTAGTAGTTGATTCATACAGTAAGAGGTGGTTGGTTGAATGAAATCTTTCCATCTCTTGCTTCCTAGCGCATTAGAAGAGACAGTATCATAAAGTCCCTCATTTTCTCCTAGTCTGTTTTATTCCCCTTAGTGTTTCTGGAGTGCATAAAGAGGAGCTTCTTGTTTTCATATTTGTCTGTTTGTGGACTGTGTCATGTTGCATCTCCTGTGAGGTGGAAGTCTTTCTTAGGATGTCACTGTCTACTCTGACCTATCACATGCACGAAAATGAGAATACTTCATTTTCAATTTATTAAAGTAATCACTGTACTATGTTGGGAAGTAGTGTGGTACAGTAGACATTGTACTAAATTTGGAGTCAGAAGATTCTGATGCTGCCACACACTGCTTCCCAGACTACTCTTGCTTCCAGTCTAGTCCTCACAGTCATCATCTGGGAAGATGGCACTTATAGAGAAGGGGCCAGCCATCCCCACCAACTGCCAGCTATCTTCCATATACAAAGAAGGCATGCCAGCCTATCCAAGGCAGCAAGGCACCCTGAGGGAAAGACTGGAGGCAGCATGTGCCACACAAATCAAACCATTACCATTACCTTTATTGCCATCTCCCTCAGACTCTCATGGAGACAGTCCAGAACCCTGAAACTAAGAGCCTTGGAAAAATAATGTTTTTACCCCAGTGCCTACAGGTGTCACCCCAGGAAGCAATTCCTGTGGTGATGCAGCCTGGCAACCACTCCTGCCAATGGTATAGACACAGCTACTGAAAAGCCAGAAAATAAAGTTCTTACCCCCGCCCCAATCCTTGGTATTGTCAAATGATTTAACATCAGAAACTAGTATGCTTTTATCAGTGAAATTACATTAAATAAGAGGTACAACCATCTACTTTGCAGGTCTAGACTATGGAACCTTTCCATTTTGACTTCCTTCTGAAACTTTTCGTAAGAGTTGTCTCCTGTATTAGAATGTGATCTGCTTGAGAGTAGGAATTGTCTTTTCTATTTGTATCCCCAGTCCTTTGCACATCATGTGTGCTTAATTAATACTTCATTTATTCATTTATATATATAAAAGGAGAGGATTGAAGTTACTTCTTAGATCCTCTGATCACTTATTAAGTTTTTAAGTATATTTTATATATTTTTAAATATACTATTTTTAAGCATAACAGCAAAATAATTGAATAGTCATATATAGCCTAAGTTTAAATTTGGACGTGCTGAACAGAATTTTGCTAAGGGTGTTCCCCCTCCAAGACCACCATCTCTTTGCCAATTCAACATACATTTTAAAAATTCGTATTATGTTCTTCTTGTGTTAGGCACTTACAAAGATAGAAAACACCTCTAGAAATTACCGTTTGCATATCTCCATGGTGGAGGTGTGCTCTTTCCTTGTCCCCTAAGTATTACAGATTCTGTTTGGTTATTAGTTAGATTTATATGAATAGTATAATATTGAGACATAGCTTGGCATAGTGGATAGAGAGAGAATTGGCTTTGAAGTCATGGAGAACTGAATTCGAGTGCCAAGTCTTTCCCCTGAGCCATACTTGTCTTGTAATCATAGGAAAGTCACTTACCTTCTCAATGCCCTAGGCTGCTTTCTAAGACTGCAGACTATGATTTTCATTGTGTCAGTGGATCTGCAGTTGTCCAAGTGCATCAGAGGAGAGAATTCCCTATACAAATGAAATCACAGGTTGGGACTTCTCTCCTCCCACTAGACAAAAGAGAACAAGGTCACAGATACATTTACAAGTGGCGAAAATTGCAGAACTTGTAGATCAACCTTATTTCTTCTATTTAGTTCATTGTTTTAATGGATAATGGAAAAGCTTGTGTTGTTCAACTGAGAAATTCTTTGGAATCCATAGTTTCAGTTACATTCCAAATTTGGCTTATTGTTGGTGGATGGCTGGTAATGTATGATTTCATACATTTAAGGAAAAAAACCATGATTACAAAATGGTCACAAGCCCTATGGAATATCAAAAACTCTTTAAAAATGAGGCAAATGATAAAGTATGGTCTTTATTTTATTAAATTTCCTTAAATTGCACATTATAAAAAATCAAGGAAAAAGTCATACATTTTGTAAAATTTATGAGTTTTTTTTTGGAGGGGGGAGGGTTTCCAAAGTTTGACAGCCCCTATTGCATCTGGCCTGGCACATTCCTATTTTTAATGAGAACCTTATGAGGGTGCTGAAGGCTTAGCTGTCTTAGGCAAGGCTTTTCCCTAGGGGGATTGTAAAGGATACACTAGGCAGTAACGTCATTGCTAATGGAATTTCTCCAAAATGTTTCAAGGCAAGCTGCCTCCACCCAACTAAAGGGTAGAAGCTGGGAAGAGGTACCATGTTTAGGTCCTCATGGAGTTGTAAACTTCCAGTTTTCTACTTATTAGCGCTAGAAAATGAGAACACTCATGGGACTAATCTGCAGAGAGAGCTTCATGGATTCATGTATTAATGTAACAGAAGAGATTTTTTAGTGAAAAAACCACCAGTTTGTAAAAAGCAACCACTGAAGGTGGATAATTGAGATGGAAAATAACAAAAAGCTGAATTCTCAAATGAAGGATTTTGATTCCTTCCTTCATTTTCTACTGTACACTTTCCAAACTCCTTTGCTGTAGAGTTTGCCCTAGATCTCACTGAGGAATTTGTGCTTGAAGATGTAAGGAGAATATGATAATACTATAAATAGGTGTTTGTATGCACAAATAGTGAAGGCTGTCCATCTTGGAAAGTACCTTAATCTTTTTCCCCCTTCTCTATAAAAAGATGAATGTTCCAAAGAAGTCTTCCTTCCAATGGCATTTTGATAGGGAATTGGTACTGCTACCTCAAAAGAAGTTTGATTCTGCTCTCTTGGGGAAATTCTTCCTACCTTTCTTGGTGTGTGTCTCAATTCACTTCAATTTAACAAGTATTTATTAAGTGCCTACGATGTGCAGCTTGGGCACCCAGGTGGCCCAGTGGATAGAATGCTGGCCCAGGAGTCAGGAAGACTCTTCTTGAGTTCAAATCCGGCCTCAGATACTTCCTAGCTGTGTGACCTTGGGCAAGTCACTTCGCCCTGTTTGCCTCAGTTTCCTCATCTGTATAATGAGCTGGAGAAGGAAATGGCAAACCCCTCCAGTATCTCTACCAAGAATACCCCAAATGGGATCACGAAAAGTGGACACAACTAAACAATAACAACAACATTGTGCAGTACTCTGCGTTAGGGTCTGGAGATACAAAGACAAAAATGAAACATCTCTTGGCCCTCATCCATTGAGTTTAAATTCTCAACCTTTCAGTTCAGCAGTAACTGGGTTTTTGTATCATCCTCTCTTTTCTTTTTGATTCCTCACAAGCACTCCACCAGCTATTTAGTTGCTTCCCTGTGCGGACATCTTCATGTAGTGGGGAAAACTTCCGGGGAATGATATACATCAACCTTTGTCCTTTTGTTGACTTCTCTTCAGCACATTTGCTTTTTTTCCCCCTAAATTAGTGATTTAGGAAAGTACTTCAGCCATTTTCAATGGGGACACTAAATCATTCTGAGTATTCATTTAATTGATTGCTCCTAAGACGTATACTCTGACATTTTATGAAAGATACATGTGAATGACAGGAGAACATTCTCACCAATGGCTGTGTGACAGTGTGGTGTAGTGGAAAGACCAGAAGCCCTGGGCTAAAATCCCTTCTCTGCATCTCAGTTTCCTCTTCCCTAAAGTGAGAGGGTTGGACTAGATGGCCTTTGAGGTGCTTTCCAGCTCCAGACCTGGGATCTTCTCTTTGTTCTTAGTTAAAGTGTCAAAGATTTGTTGTCGTTGCATTTTTTTTAACCTTTTATGGAGGTAGCTCAGCAAAGGCAAAGGGGGATTGGACTTAGAACCTCTGTCCAAATCATGTCTCTGCAACTTCCTAGCTGTGTGATTTCAGTCAAATTCCTTCCTGTCTCTGGGCCTGAGTTTTTGTTTCGTTTTCTTTTGTTTTCCCATGGTAAGGGAAGGTTTTGAATGAAATGCTCTCTAGGGTCTCATCTAGACCGCGCTCTTACGATCCTATAAAGGTAAATGACAAATTGCTTTGTTTCTTCTCTGATGTAGAAAAAGTTCTTCAAGGGTCATATTATTTAACATCTTGCAAGTTGTTTCCCTGTGTTCCAAAATCTGGTTCCCCAATTTTTGTAGTTCATGTGGATTTTATGGCATATTAATTTTAAAAACTCAAGGGAACAGTATGTGTTTAAATTGTTGAATTAATAGAACCTTAATTTTCAGCTAAATTTAAGAAACCTGCAAATACTAGCTGCTTTGCATTGGCATATAATGATAGATTTGTTTGTATTTCACAAAAATGTATTTAAGCATGGGCTTCCACATTTTCATAAATAGATAATGGATGATAAAACCTTTAGAACTTGCATTACTGGTACTCTTCCCTCTAGATCAGAAATTAGCAGAATTAAAGCTCTCAATGAGTCACTTTTTTCAGGGTGATTACATCTCATTAAAAATTGAAATGTAAAATCAGTAAAACCTGTAAAAACATAAAAATAAATAATCATTTTTTCCAAACTCGATTGGAACTCCTTTTAGTGATGTGAAGACAATATGATAATCGCATGTTTTACTTATTTATTTCCTTTGTGCCCAGTAATTCTTGGTCCTTAAGTGCAGTGAGACATGCAGGAGCAGAAGAACTTTTCCCCATCCCTCTCATGCCTCTCATGGGTCCTTTCCTGGAACTTCAACTGTCCTATGAAATAATTACTCTGCACAATCTTGAGACCTACCCAGTTCTGGATCCTCATACTTCCTGGTACCATTCTGAGGGTATTGTAGCAAGTAGTTGCCTCCTGGAGGAAGACCCAGAAAACAAACATGGACATGTATCCAGATGTAGGATACACTGGCCCTCAGGATGGAGAGATGGTAATGGTTAAGGGCTGGGATTAGGACCAGGCCTTATGACTTGGAATAGAGAGTGACTCTGTCACCAAACCACATTGCCCCTCCATTAATTGATATAGGCAGGAGTGAGGCAGAACAGAAAAAAGACCCTCAAAAAACATAAAACAAGAAAGTCCAAATGAAGAAATCAAAATAAGGAGAAGAGAGATTTCGGTGAGACCTACAAATGTACAAGTGGAAAGCTGAGGGAGGTCCCAAAGCTCTACATTTCATTAGGGATGTAGATTAAAGAAGGAGGATGGAAACATAAAGCCCTTGAGTGAGAGAATAGAATTCAGAAAAGCCTTGCTGGAGATATAAATGAAGAAGATGAAGTCAATGAATACTGTTTGGAAAAGGGTGCCACAAATGAATGCTTCTTGGGTAAGAAGTTGGATTGTGGGTGGGCAGCTTGGGTGGTAGATGCTGAAGTCACAATATTATCTGGATCTTGAGAGGGAAGGATGAAGAGGGAGAGAACAGTAATTGAGAGAAAAAAATAGAATGGCCAGGGACGTCCACTCATATTGAGAGAGAGGTGAGGAAAGGGGCAGGTATTTGCCCCTCCTCTGTGTAGGCCTTTTCCACATTTCCAGATGAGCCCAATCTTACAGGATCACTGAGTTGTAAGGAAACCCAGGGGCCATGTAGTCCAACTTAGGCTTGAATAGCAATCCCTTCTATACTCCCCCCAAAAAATGGTCACCCGACTTTTGTTTGAAGACTTCTAATGAAGGCATCTCCCTCTCCTATTACACTTTAAGACAGCTTTAATTATTGTGAAGTGTTTCCTGCCACCTCCCTCCACCCAAATCTTCTTCTCTGCAATTTCTACCTACTCTTCTTAGACCTGCCCTCAGGGGACCAAGCAGAGCCAAGTGTGATCCCTCCTCCATGTTACAGGAAGTCAGGCAGTCAGCTAGAGTTTAGTAAGCACCTGCTATGTGGCAGGCACTGGGTTAAATGCTACAGGTACAAAGAAAGGTAAAAAACTACAGTGCCTGTTCTTAAAGAGCTCAGTCTAATGGGTAAATCATAATAGCACCACTAATACAGAGTTTTAAGGTTTACAAACACTATATCATATTATCCTCACAACAACCCTGGGAGGTAAGTGCTTCTATTATTTCCATTTTACAGATGAGGAAACTGAGCCAGACAGAAGTTAAGTGACTTCTCCTGGTTTATACAGACCTCAGATCTTTCTGACTCTAGGTTCAGTACTCTCTATACTGTCACCTAGCTTTCTTTCACATATTTGAAGACAGGTATCATATATTCCCTATATCTTCTCTCAACTTCCCCAAATCCTCCTATTAACCTTCATCTAGCATAAACTTGTAAATTTAGGATCTTATGAATAATCCTGCTTTCATTCCTTTGGATACTCTCTAGTTTATCCGTGTCCTTCCTAAAATGTATCTAGAACTGAACACAGGACTCCACATGTGATCTGATCAGGGAGTACTACAATGAGTAGTCAACCAACAGGCCTCAAACCCGTCAGTGAGTCAGTGAGTTAGGGAGTGTCTGCCCCAAGCATGTGAAGATTTCCTCTGCTGGAATGGGCAGATAAGAACAGTTCATTCCAACCACTAAGAAGACAGCTGAAGCAGGAGCTGTGGAGATCATCTACTTCCCCAGGCCGTAGCTAGCCATCTTGACTTTGGTCTTGCCACTGGACTTCGATGACTCTGGAAGAAAGAGTGAGGCTGATGACTTTATGCAACTCTGTTTCCCTTAAATGCAATTCATGCACAAGTTAAGACGTCACCCGGGGATATCATTGGTCCTCTTTGAAAATGAAGGACAAACAACAACCGCAACTACAGTGGGGCGTTCTATACGTGATACTTCTCTTAATCTCCCCTAAAACTGCATTGGCTTTCTTGGCTGCAATATCTCACTTAGCTCAGAGTGAGTTTTTAAGACACTAAAAAAATCCCTAATTTTTTTTTTTCAGATAAATTAGTATCTAGCCATGCCTCATGTACTTTTTAAAATCTAGGACTAAGACTTCACCTTAAAGTTGATTTTCTTAGATTTGACCCCATGTTTTAGCTAGTCATAACCTTTTTGAATATTGAATTTCATCTTGTATGTTGGCTAACCCTCCCAAATTTGCGTCATCTCCAAATTTGATTAGCCTGACATCTCTGCTTTTATCCTTGTCATTGAGGAAAAAAAGTTAAACAGCACAGGGACAAACATATCCTATATCCCTGGGGACTTCCCTAGAGACCTCCTTCTGAGTTATAACCATCCTGAATTTTGGAAAATAAGATTTTATGTGTGCCTTTCCATACCTTAATCCAGCATACCAAATCAGAGCACAGAATGTGTATGTGCATTTGTTCTCTGATAGCCAAACCCTCCCGGTAGTCTGTGTGAGAAATTGATGGTAGCTAAGCTGATGTGACTTGGCAACAGTGAAAATCTAGACTGTTAGGTAGACTGAGGGAAAAGGACTAAAGTATGCTTCCAATCTTCTGGGTGCCTTGGATTAAGGAATTATGAGTTCACGGACCCATCCCTACAGAGTCATCTTACTTATCAAGGTGATAGGATTCTTGACAGGTGCTAGCATGGTGTATTAGTCATTAGGTACTAGCCAGATACTTCCTTTTAGGTTAGTCTTGGGGAATGAGATTGGTGCTGGCCCTCACATAACATTAGTTAATCCTTTTTTTTTTTTAAAGCAATTGGGGTTAAGTGACTTGCCCAGAGTCACATGGCTAGTAAGTGTCAAATGTTTGGTCTGAGGCTGGATTTGAACTCAGATCCTCCTGACTTCAGGGCCGGTGCTCTATCCACTGCGCCACCTAGCTGCCCCAGTTAATCTTTTTACAAACGCGAATTGTTCTCAACATTCACAAAGCCCTTTTTCTTTACTAAGTAGTGGGGACTGGTGAACTGAAACAAAGGCCCAGGTAGGGTGTTCATTCACTATGGACACAAATGGCAAATGTTGAATTGGATTTGCAGTCATACTCTGAATCATTGAGAAAGCAAAAATACATACTGCTCCATCATGTTTATGTTGCCATAGCTTAGAGGAGTTGAGATCAACACCAGGGAAACATCAGGAAATGTCCATAACGTGCCATTTGCAATGCCAGTGCCCTGCAGGAGCTTGGGTTCCCAGCCAGAGGCTGCAGGAGTGGCACTGGGCATCTGCCTTTTTGAATGACTGGCAGGAAGCTAGGTTGAGCTGACCCTGACCTAATTTTTTAAAAGCATCTGTTACTCATTATTTCCTCCTCTTGCATGGGTGGAAGTGAAGTCAAAATCTCGCTCTTGACTATTATGTTACAATATAATGTACACTACCACAAAGTTTCCATCCATAGTGAACATTAGTCAGTGATAGACAATTATTTGTCTGTGCTCCAGCCAGGAAAGAATTAGGGTAGCTCCTTGGAGTCAACACCAGAGTGCATTTAATCATGTTGAAGGGTATTCACTTGACTCCTGTTATTAACTCAGTTGTTCATGTGGGATCCAATAATGATTCCTTGCACTGATGCCGCACTTTATGGCTCACAAAGTGTATTCAATACACTATATCATTTGATCTCAGCAAATAGAATCAGGAGGCAGATAAAGGATCAGATGAGATGTTTGTAGAGTGCTTAGCACAGTGCCTGGCACCTAGTAGGCACTTAATAGGCACCTTAAGTAGACACTTGTTTGGTTTCTTCCTTCAGGCCGGGGATTGTTTTTGCCTTTCCTTATATTCTTAGTGATCAGCAAGCTGCCCAGGCACATAATAATTGCTTAATAAATACTTGTTGATTGAAATGATTGATATTCATAGCCATGAATGAATAAATGACTTTTTAGACTGACTCCAAACCCCATGTTTTCTAGACTGTCTTTCAAGTAGGGGCTAATGTTTTATTGACTTGTGATGTTAAAGGGGAATGTTTGCTCTTTGTCCTTGGGAATGACTTCTCTCTTTACTGCAGGGTGATAAGGTGATGTTTGGATGCCAGCTGCCACTGTTGAGTTGGAAGTGGTGGCTTCTCAGAGATAATAGTAACTGACACGTGCCCTTTAACATTTGCAGATCACAATTCTCCCTCATGTAGCCCCAGTTCTCATTTTCTTGGATAGGTGCAAAGACCTGCTTTGGTTTTTGACATTCTTGTTGAAGAAGTCACTCATACCTCTTCCCTGGGCAACGCAGAGCCTGACACACAATAAGAGCTTAATAAATGCTTGTTGGCTGATTGGATCTGAGAAGATATATTCAGGTTCTCCCAATGGAGAATACAAATACATCTTTAATCTGCCAACTTGCCTTTTTGTGCGTTATGTAAACGAAACCCAACTGCTTTGGTGTTCTGGCTTCCCACCCTCAAAACTAGTATTATAGTTTTTATACACGCTTTTAGAGAAGTACCTTGCAACAACTTCTGCTCGGTTTGCAGCAAACTTCCTCCACTTGACTTGGATAGCTCTGGACAAAATAAAGCAAGTCCAAAGAGGGAACTGCGTTAGAAAAGATAGACAGGATGCTTAAAATCCCAAGAACTGATGTTAATACTATTTGTCAAATTCACATACTGGGTTATGTGCACTACGGTATCACGAAATGATGCTGGACCTTTGCAACATGCAACTATGATGAGTAAAGTTGGGAATAATGTCCATATGATTTTATAAGAAAACTTACTGCCAATTTTGGCTGCTGTTTCGCCTTGATTCTAAAGGACACGGCCCTCATAGCCTGGGATAGTGACCCCCTACCCACCCTAACACACACCCTGGATTCATCTCTTTTTACTTTTTGCCTGTTTGGGGCCATTTTGTCTAAGAATACCAATGATTTGTATTTCATACACCCCCTTTCCTTTAGAAAGAAAAAAAATTAATGCCAGCTGCCCCTTATGCATGTGTTTTTAAAGAAAAAGAAAAACTATAAAACCCAGTTTGCATCTGAAGCTTCAAAGAGAGGATATTAACTCCACAACATTTACAAAACTTGTAAAATTCATCACATTCAGGATGGATAAATCCAGCTGCATTCTGGGGCTGCTTCAGGGCTACAAGAACTTTTCTTTTAAAAGTTTTGGATTCAGGAAAACCCCAAATGCATATTGCCCTCAAGCACTTTTTTTCCCTTTTAATTTGGAGACCCTCTGTATTTGGAGTGGAATGTAATCCATATGTTTTTGATTCATTTACACTTAACCCATCAAAATGTTGTCTAGTAAGGGCCATTTGATGTTCAAGAAGCTTTTTGTGCCTTTTAGAAAATAAACCCCTTAAACCCTTCTCTTCTCCTTAAATCTGAAAGCCCTGCATTGCCAGGAGTAAACAAACCCTAATGCCAAGCTAGTCTGAGTTCAGTTCTTAATGACTTCTTTACAGAATGGAAGGCAAACCACTTCAAGGAGATGCCCAGCCTCTCTGAGCCCCATTCGGCTGCCCTGGGCCCCCTCCACTTCTTCCGTTAGTGGGTTTGGGTAGGTTGCTTGACCTAGTCACTTGTCTGTCTTTTCAGTTGAGCAATTCCCTCATTTATCAGATTTATCAATCTGCTTCTTCAAAGGTAGAAGGCATTTGTAGACTTGTCTTCATTCTGAGCCGAATAGGAAGTGGAAGAGAGGATCTTGGAATGGAAGTAAACTCTATCGTCACACAGTTGGGCAGTGACTTTAGAAATGAAGCTTCTCTGAGTCTTCCTTTCCAATTGGCTTATCTCCTTTCCCCTTCTCCATAATAAGCGGCATCAGTGGGATTTTCCTTTGGGTTGATTTTAGCTGCCTCATAGCAGGTGCTTCTCCAACACACTCCCTCACCCACCCCCAGTAATTTATTTGTCATTAAGATTACAAAGCAACTCGGACAATTTGTCCAGTGATCGCTGAAGCAATGCCCTTGAAAAGGTGTTGTTTTGTTTTGTTTTGTTTTGTTTTGATAGAAAAGAGTATTAGAGGTTGAAAAATACAGCAGAAATTGGTAGAGCTGCTCAGTATAGCTGTTAGCTCAGTTCATGGTCTGTCAAGCATTTGAAGTCATCTTTGCATGGGAGCTTTCCAAAATGCTCCTCTCCCACATTCATTCATTTGGCTGGCTTAAGAGAAAAGGAGATCCTCAGGTAGTAGTGGAGGAATGTGGAGGTCGATGACAAGCAGAGAGCAAAGAGAAGCTGTAAGAAGCACATGGCCAGACTTTTCTTCTTTCCAGTGTTTCCTTTATGCCTGCCATAATAGGGCTTAGATTTGCTATTCGAATGAGGCCTAGAGATAGATCAATCAATAGAGCAATAGATCGCTAGAACATTTAAGTAGTAAATACTAGGCACTTTTGCTTAACACAAAATGGCGACATAGTTGAACAGAAAACTGCTACCTTCATCAAATACTTTGAAATAATTCAGATGATGCAAATCAATTTGTGATGGGAATTGTCTGGATTATTCAAAATACTTTTTATCCCCCTTCATCAATACAAATTTACAGACATTGAAATCCAATTGCATTTTATTTAAAAAAAAAAACTGAGGAGTGACTATCAACATTACATAAAACAAAAGAATGTATGTACCTCCTAGAATTTTGAATGGTTCTCCAAAGAAGGGAGGACTAAATGATCTGATGGAGTTCCTCATTGAAAGAAATCAGAATTGCATATGAGCCTCTTAAAGCAGATTTGGGCTTATATGCAAATGAACTCTTTTTTGTGTGTGGAATAAGAGGATGACCAGTTAGTGCTGATAGAAAAATGAATGGAGGACATCACTGTCCTTTCCAGATTAATAACTTTAAAAATAGTTTTAATTTCTAACAATAGACATTTTAAAAGAACAGTGTGGGTGATGGGACAGAAAGATAATTTTCTTTTCAGAGCCTGAGGTTGGTAAGCCATTGCAGTGGTGAAACCCTCACTGTAGAGCAGCAAGATGTATCATGCTTTCTGTGAATAAGTCACCTTTCTTAACAGTTGCATCAGCTCTCCTGTTAAACTTAAGCCAATGTCACGTCATAATAAACTTGGTGGGGGAGATTTAAATATCATCCCCCTGCCAGAGGTTTTTCACCCTCTTATTTTTTGAAGTCTCCTTTGTGAGCCAGTACCTGGTCCATTTCTACTGGTGTTTCACAACTGCATGCTCTGATAGCTTCTTCTAGCCCCAGATGAGATGGAGCCAGGCTGGAAGCTGTCACAGCCTCCCCCATTGTTCTTTTAATATGTGCTCCAAAAAAAGCACCTCATGCAAAGTAGCCCAACTGTGACTGTTATTTGTTGGCCACCTGTCTCACTGACAAGAGGAAACATTGGTCGCCTGTGTTGGACTTGAAACCCTAGCTGCTTCTCCATTGACTGCAGGTGCATTACAAACTGTTTTCAAATCTGAATTCGTCAAAGAAAACTGTTGAGAGTGTTAGTGAACTTATTTGCATTTGGTACAGATCTGCATGTGTGTCTTCTTGGCTGTCTGTGTAGAGTGATTTCTGACCATTTCATAGTAAGGGATGGGATTTTTATTGAACCTGTCCCACCTTGTATTTATAGGGTTGAGAAAGGCTTTGAGGAAAAACTGCCACAGCTTTCTGTTTAGGGAACAGACTCCAGGGCCTTTTGCTTTGTCCAGTGGCCAAGTTGATGGTGTGTTCTCGAGCGATCTCTATCAGGAGGCAGACTTAAAATGCACATCCAGCTCTTTCAAAAAGGCGCTATTTTACATCTTATAACGGTTGTGCGTCACGTTTTATTCAGGCTTAGGAAGATCAGTATCAATAACCCTGGTTGGGTTTCCGCAAAAGAAAAAAAAAGCCAGGATCTTGCCAGAAATGTGTCTTGTTCACATATTTATTGTTGTGTCAAGGCTGGGAACTAGAAATTTTTTGGGGGGGAGGTAATTCCTCTTTGGCCCTTTGCTGAGGCATGGCTGGAGAAGTTGTGTGACTTTGCTGAGTAACTTTACATTTTATCAGGGATGAGATTAAAGCTTTGAATTGCTTCTAGAATTCAACTTGAGAGAGCATACAGTATCTCATTCTGTCTGGGAAATCTCTGGGGGGTTCAAGGGGGATTTATAGGTTTATGAATCATAATTAAAAAGAAATGGGGAAACATTTTAACAGCAATTTAATATATACATACTCCTTTTTTTCTTTTTATAAATTTTATCCATCTTTTTTTTAACATCACCAGATATTTTCCCCAGTATCTTTCCCCCTCCCCCTTCCCAGAAAGCTATCCCATATAACAAATATTTTTTAAAAAAGGAAAGGAAAAAAAAATTAGTGTAACTGATTAATACATTGAAAAAAATCTGAAAATATATGTAATACATCACATCAGTGGACCTCTCACTTGTGAGCTGGGTGTCTTCTTAACTCTCTTCTTTGGAGTCACATTTATTCTTTATAATTTTGGAATATTCACATTTGGTTGTATTGTGGTTCTTTCCATTTACATAGTTGTAGTGATTGTGTTGATTGTTTTCTTAGCTATGCTTACTTCACTCTGCATTAGATCCTGTAAATCTTTCCATTTGTCTCTGTATTCATCATATTTTATTGTTTCTTACAACACAGTAATATTCCAATACATTCATGTACTGTAATTTGTTAAACAGTTTCCCAATCAATTAGCATCTCCTTTGTTTCTATTTCTTTGCTGTTATAAAAAGTACTTCTATAAATATTTTAGTGCATATGGAGACTTTCTTCTTTTCAATGACTTCATTGGGGGTATTAACCTAGTAGTGGAATCTTTGGCTCAAAGTGTATGGTCATTTTAATCATTTTATTAAAATTTATGCAATTCACATTCCTTTCAAAATGGTTGTACTGATTCACAACACCACCAACTAGTGTACCTGTTGTCTCACAACCCTTCCAAGACTGAGTATTCCCATCTATTGCCATCTTTGTCCATTTGCTGGGTGTGAGGTGAAACCTCAGGGTTGTTTTGATATTCATTTCTTTTATCATTAGTGATTTGGAGCATTCGTGCATATGATTGTCAATAGCTTGCAGTTCCTCTTTTGAGAACTATTTGTTCATGACCTTTGATCACTTATGTATTAGGGAATAGCTTTTGCTTTTATATATATATATATATATACACACACACATATATATATAATATGCAATGTATGTATAGGTATTTTTATGTGTGTATGCATGTCTATATGTGTGGATATATACATATATATGTACATATACATATATATATATTTTAGATGTTTATACATCTTACAAGCCAAAACCTTGTCAGAGAAACTTGATACAAAGACTTTTTTTTTCCTTTTTGACCATTTCCTTTCTTGTCCTAGATGCATTAATGTTGTCTGTGCAGAAGCTTTTCAGTTTCAAGTAATCAAAGTTACCTATTTTTTTCTTTTGTAATTGTATCTATTTCTTGTTAAGAATCCGTCTCCTACCTATAGCTGTGAGAGGCACATGATATGCTTCTCTTCTATTTTTTTGTAGTATGATATTTAATATTAAGGTCACATATCTTTTTTGAAGTTAATACAAAAAGGGATACAGATGAAGGTTGTCTCAGATACATTATAATGATTTAGTTGCTTTTTAACTGAAAATGTTAACTTACTTGCCTGGATTGATTAAGTTTTGTAACATGCACACATCCATGTCTTCAAACCAATTAAACAAACAGATTGTTGGAAAGTCTCGAAAACTAGAAGCCCAGAACATGAAGTGACTTGGAAGCCTGTAAACTTGCACAAGGGCAACTAGGTGGCGCTGCAGTGGATAGAGTGCCAGGCCTGGAGTCAGGAAGATTCATCTTCATGAGTTCAAATCTGGCCTCAGACACTTAGTAGCTGTGTGACCCTGGACAAATCACTTAACCCTGTTTGCCTTAGTTTCCTCATCTGTAAAATGAGCTGGAGACGGAAATGGCAAACCAGTCCAGTATCTGTGCTCAGAAAATCCCAAATGGGTTCACAAAGAGTAGGACACAAGTAAAAAACGACTGAACACAAACTTACACAAGTTGATCACTCTTATTTTATTTACCAGTAATCTGGCCTATGAATGAGCTGTTAGGGAGATTAATAGCATATCACACCATGATTTTAAAAGTTGCTTTTTTCACTCTAAAAATAAGTCATAAGATCCTAGATTTTGAGGTTGAAAATACATCAGAGATCATCTGATCTAATCCTTTCATTTTATAGGTAAGGAAACTGAAGCCCAGACAAGGAAATGCCTTGCTCCAAGTCACATTTGTAATCAGTAGTTGAGCTGGTATTTTTAAGTGAGGTGTTTTGACTTCTTGAGCCAGTGTGTCTATGACTTAACTCTTAGGAGGATAAGTAAGATATGTCCTAATGCTGGAATCAAAGACAAAGGTCCCCTTGTCTCAGTTCATATGCATATTGTGAAACACCATAAAGTGACTTCCAACTATATCACTTTCAGTCTATGACTATTTTAAATTATGCTCATTTAAATAGTAGTGATTGATGTTTTTATTTTCTTTCCCCCCTAATTCATAACAACTCATTCTAGCCCTGTTTTTTACTTTCTAGTTAAATTACTCTAGAAAAATGTTTGCTCCTCTGTGTCTTCCTAACTGTTGTGGAAAAATAAGCATTCTTGAGGTGATGCCGAAGAAGCCACACACCTATCCGGAGTAGGGAAGGAACACTGTTTTTGCACCTCTGCTTGCTTAGATGCCCTCTTCTGAAATTTCAAAAGTGGCATGCTCAGATTTCCCTGAAAGCTATGTGACAAAGCAGAAGAAAAGGTGATCCTGCTGTTTGAGCTGGGCTGCTGAAGCCTGAATAATTGCAGAATCTCCTAAAAATCCATTAGGATTGGGGAGGCTCACTTGCATCATTTCAACAAGAATTACAGGATGCTTATACAGACTCATATCATCTTATTGCTAGAAGGGAACACAAAGACAGTCAAGTTCAATCCATTAGTTTTACAGATGAAGACAATGAGGCCCAGAGGTCTTGCCCAAGGTCCCCCAGCAAGTTAGCAGCAGAGCAGAGACTAGAAGCCAAATCTCTGCATACCACCACCCTCACCCCTCCCCAGCCCAGTACTACTGCCTACTATATACCACATGGCTCCCACAGAACAGAAATGACAAATTAATATATTTCACTATTTTCTTTTAAGTTAAATGAGATATTACTTCAGAAGAGCTCATAACACTATATTTTTCTTCACTGCCTTTCAGACAAACCCTTCCCCCACACACATAGTATGAAAAGGCGACATTAGAAATTTATTTTCTCTGGGGTTTCCAAAGAAAATAGTTGTAAAAGTAGCAAATGAAACGTATCACTCTTGTGTTTTACTGTACAAGTTGCCTCCTCCTATTGTCCTCCCCTCAACCCCTGCCTCATACCAGTTTAAGATATTCCAAATTCAAAATACAGGACACCAAGGAAACACCCAAATATATAATTTCAGTTGATATTTCAACACATAGGATTTTCTGGCATCTCCTCTATTTCAAAGACAGAGGAGAGATAATTTGGATTGATTCACTAATGCAGTCCTATGGGGCTAAGGCCTGAATATCGTCATAAATTCTTGTAGTTGCTGTACCACCCGGCATCTAGCCCCAGTATTGCCTGGGCCCTTCCTTTCAGAATAACTGGGGAGAGCATTTGGGGCCTGTGAGCCTTCACCTAGCCTTCCTCTTTATTCAAAGTTGTAACTGCCACATCACCATTTGGAGTCAAGATTTATAAAGTGCTCCATCTACTCTGTTGACAGCTATTGTGGGCAGCTCTCCCTTTTAAGTATTTAAAGGAATAGGTTTGGAGAAAGTGGGGCAGCAGAATGACTTGGGATTTGGGGAATGTGAAGTAACCACACAAAAAGCCAACCCATTGTAGTTCTTTTTTTTTCCTGAAAGTGAAGAACTGTCAGGATTCTTTAAGGGAAAATTAATTCTTGTAATAGTATCCTAGTAGGATGAGCCCACTATATCTGTAGGGAGGAAAACCCAACCAATTGCACAATTTTATGTCTGTTCTGAAGAGGGTAAAGCCAATAGTTTTCCCCCTCAAACTATAAGTATTTGCCTGTTCTTCATGTCTGAAATCAAGCCAAGAATTTAAAAAGTTTGCTATATAACAGCTAAAAATCCACACACCAGTTAACATCAATAGCTAATAATAATTTTTTAAAAGTCCTTGGAAAAGGTTTGGCTAATGTTAGACCTCTGAAGAACAAGCAGTGATTCACAGCATTGGTACCACTAAATGAATGCTGGAAAGGAACAGAAGTTACAGACATTTTCATATCAAATTCTCAGTGACTAAGTAAACCATAAGTGGTGAATTTTTGGAAGATTTAACATTAGCCACATATTGCCGGCTAATATTAATATTACCCAGCTGAGTGACTTTAGCTGTTCTGAATAATCAGCTTTATAGAAGTTCACAGGCCAAGAGAGGTAGAAGGGACCTTAGAGATTATTTGGTCTAACCTTTGCACTTCATATTTCAGGAAAGATACCACTTGTCTAAGGCCACACTGTGTGTCTGTGTGTCAGACCTCAGAGTAGAACCCTGGGCTCTTGACTCGTAATCCACTGTTTATTTCACTATGTCACTACTGTCTTGAATTATTTTTTAGAATTGTTAGAGCTGGAATGAATATCCAAGGCTATCTATTTGTTTGCACACCATCACTGCATTAGAATTGGGCTCCTTAAAAGCAGGGACTGTTTTTGTCTTTCTTTATATGCCTGCTCCCCTCAGCACAGTTTCTGACACATAGTAGATGTTTAATAAATACTTCTTGATTTGACTTGACTTGATTCACACCTATGAAGGAATACCCTCTATAATATCTGGAAATAAATAAATACATATATATGCATATACGTATACCTAACTTAGGGTTGCATATGGAATATGCAAATATTACAGAAGTACATATACATATATACTATCTATAATATTTTATATTAATATAATATTATATTACCATAATATAATATTATATCTATAATATCTAGATCATCCAGTGTGCACCCAAGGGTAGCTCTCCTGTTCCCTTATGGAGAGAGTTCTGTTAGGAAGTCTTTCTTTATATTGACACTGTATTTGCCTCCCTTCAACTTCCAACCACTGTTCTTAGTTTTACTCTTTGGGAACAAGCAAGGCATGTTTGCTCCCATATGATGGTCCTGTCTTTAATATATAAAAAAAAAAAGAATTTTCTCTCCTCTCTACTCCCATGTGCCTTTAAAAAAATGACCGTTCTTGGGTATTGTCATATGTGAATTACTGGACCTCTCCCTTGATATTCCTGTTTCATGTGTGCTACTCTCTGTGGTATTTGGCTTTATGTGTGTGTGTGTGTATTTTTTTTTCTTTTAATCTCACTTAAAAATTCAAGACCACTTTATAAACCTTCCTCATTTAATCTTTACAAAAGCCTTGAGAAGTTGGTGCTATTGTAAGTATCCTTGATTTGACGGATAAGGAAAGTGTAGCTTAAAGAAGCTATGTGATTCTCCTAGGGTCTCATAACTACTAAGCATCTGAGGTGGAATTTGAACACACATCTTCCTGGCTGGATGCTCACTCCACTCTGTGTTAGAAAGTATCTTACTTTCATTATCCTGGCTGAGCCTCCCAGCCCTGGGAGGTCAGTATTCTGGCTACTGTAATTCCTATTTTAGGAAGAAGGAATAAGATTCCACTTTCTTTTATAGTATCATTAGGAGGCAACTACTATGGAACAGCCTTTGTACTATTGTCAGGTGTTGAGGAATTGATCACTTCCAACCTGAAAACTGCTGGGAAAGACAGCTGAGAAATTTTGGGAATGATTCCTGGGGAGGAAGGGAAAAAACACTTTTAATCCCTGTGTAGCATATTCCTATGCCCTGGGGCAGGAACCTAATTTGATTGAAACAAAGGACAGGAAATGGGACAGCAGCAATCCCGTTGTTGGCTTTAAGCTTGCTTTACATAAAGCCATCATTAAAACTTAGCCTGCAAAGTTCTGTTTCATACAGGGGCACATCATTCCCACTTACAGTCACTAGGCCCCTTGACAGAACTCTGTAGTAGGTCAATTCTCCAGCTTTTTCAATGAAAATCACTCCCATAGTCAGGACTCCTCATTTTACAGATGAGAAAACCAAGATCGAGAGAAGTCCCTTCTGCTCTGTGAGCCTTAGTTTTCCATCAACAAGATGGAGGTGGTAGACTCGATTAGATGAAATTTAAGGTTCCGTCTGCCTTTAAATTTGTGATCCTATGATTTTAGGGAATACGCTTCAAAGAAACTTGGACTGAAAACAAAATAGGAAATATAGAGAGGGATAAGAGATTTGGTTTTGAGATGTTTCTTTTTCTAATCATGTAACTTGTCATTTTCTTGAAAAGTAATTGAATCGACTACCTTGACTACTACATGACTTCATCTGGTTGTATCTGCTAAACATGCATTTCTGTCCTGGTGCTGGGCCTATCGGACCCTATCGGACCCCATCGGACTGGAAGGATCCTCCAGTGTAGCTGAGGAGCAACCGAGACACGTCATGCTCCTTGCTGCTCCCCTGATCCCTTTGCTCCCTAGATGCCCTGGCAAAGGGATAATAGAACTATTTCCTATTCTCAACCAGACTTTAATTTAATATACCCCCAAGTGTCCTGGAAGAGTAAATGACATTTGTTGGGAGGAGAATAATCAAGAGTTTCTTGTGCTCCCCATTTCCCTCCCCACAGAGCAGAAGCAATGTTTTCATAAAAACTTGAGCAGTCTCATTAGTGGTTTGTACTTGTAGGCCTTCCTTACTAAACAGGTGTCCTCCTTCTGAAAAGCTATATGCCACCTGTCTTCTGGGAATACATTTTAAATGTACTCACAGGAGTTCCCTATTTAAAGGAAGCTTGTAGGCAGTTCATTTGTAAAGGGACAGTTGACTCTACATTCCATGATCCATACATCTTTGGCTATAAACATGACTGTTAGAGAATTACTTTGGGGTTCTGAGCTCACCTAACTTAGGGCTCCCAGTTAAACTCCCAGATCCAGGTGAATACAACCAGAATATAGAGCTAGGTGGAGTCGACATGGTCCATGCACATACGGAATGCTTCAGATGATAGATTACTGTTTGGGAGTCAAAGGACTTGGGTTCAAATCTCAGCTCAGTCACCATCCATGTAACCTTGGGCAAATTCCTTCCTCCTTTCTGCTCCCCAATTTCTTCATGTTAAAATGAAAGGATTAGACTGAATGATCTCCAAGGTCCCTTTGAGCTCAAAATCTCATCACTGACATTTGTTTCAGGTGATTTTAGATTAGTTTTCAGACATTTGCTAGGTAGGCAGCAAATACTTATTAAACCTAAATGTAATATAATGTGCAGGTCCATGTCTAGCTATATTTTACTGAATAGAAAGCAGAGCCCTAAGTGGAAAGCAGAAGTTAAGTGACTTGCCCAAGGTAATAAAGCCAGCAGTCAAGTTGGGATTTTAAACTAAGTCCCAAGACTCCAAATTCAGTGCTCTTTCCACTGACTCCTGCTGTCTGCTCTTCTAAACAATCCTTAAAATATCATAATGAAGAAATTGGACCTTACACTGGTATATATATATCTATGAGAGGCAGGAGGAGAAAATTTAGCGGATAGAGTATTAGGAAGAGCTGGGTTTAAGTTGCTTCTTTGAGCAAGACATTTAACCTTTCTGTGCCCAAGGCATTTTTCAAAGTTGTAGAGGAGTTGTGCATTAGTGTAAGAACTTCTAAATTTTTAAAAAATTTTCCATACCAGTAAAATCACACATCAGGACCAATGTGTATATATGTGTGTATGTGTGTGTGTGTGTGTGTGTGGTATATAATGTGTATATAATCACAGAGAGACAGAGAGACACACAGAGACATCACTCAATTGGAAATATCCACCAACAATCAGCAAATCAGATTGTGTCTGTATTAACATTTATGTTCTGAACTGAACCGTTTGTGTAAGTGATAGTATGTTAATATAGCCAAACTATACTGGAGCCTGACAAAGTCATAACTTGTGTGTTTCCTTTTTTTGGTACCAGATTTGAAATGAATTTGTAAAAAAAAAAAGGTCTTTTGATGTGCTGAGGCGCTAATGAGTTCCAATAAGTAATCCTAATAAGCCAGTTAGATTGAGGACAGAAGTGTCAGTGCAGATGTGTTGTTGCTTTTGGTTGAAATTCAGCTAAGACAACTAAGAACGTAGTTAAGAGTCTAATCGTTCCTCAAAAAAAGTTTTCATCCAGGTAACCAACTTTCCAAACAAAATTATGAATTATCTTGAGCATCTGCTAAAATGGTGGTGATACTTTCCAGACTGTCAGAGCAGTGCCCAACAATTCTGGGGACTGGAGGTATTCGCATGAGAGCCCCTTCAAATTAACTTGTTGAAACAAATTTACATATGGAAAAGAGGTAAGGAGATTTCAGGGAGACACTTTAGACCTCAGGTCGCAATTCTCTGTGAAAAGGAGTTAGACCTAGGGTGACCTGCTGCTTAGGGAGGAGAAGGAAAAGGCTGCAATCCTGTAGCTTCTTATTTTTAACTACTTTTTACTGACTAGGTACTAAGTGCAAATGTTGTCAGCTAGGTGGTATAGTGGATAGCGCTGGACCTGGGTTCAGAAAGAATATAGTTCAAATCCTACCTCAGGCACTTATGAGCACTTATATGTTACCCTGGGTATCAGTTAACCTCTGCCTCAGTTTCCTCATCTGTAAACTGGAGGCAACCATGGCACCTCCTTTCCAGGATTTCTGTGAGAATAAAATGAGAAGATATCTATAAAGTACTTTGTAAATTGTAAAGCACTTAATTTCCACTTCATTGCCTCAGTGTAAAGTCCACTTGCCCAGCCCTACTTAAGGCTTTGTAAATTATTATCAGCTGACCACAGGATTAATAATGGGATATGAGGTCTTTGACTTTTTGACTATGAAGCTATGACATTCTTTGACTTGAAATTCCAGTTAACAATACTCAATTTCAAAGAATTAAAGACATCAGATTGCTTTGGTCAGCAAAGGATACATTTTACACATTCTTCTCCCAGGGTGCTATACTAATACCATATTTTAGAATACACAGCAACAAAATCATTTAAATATTTTATATAAAAAAAATCCTTATTTCTCATTGACTTTCTTTCTGAAATTGGAGATGTATTTTCAAAGAGAGGGGGAAAAAATCTCCCATCAGACTGAGGTGAATATTTTACAAGGGAGTTGGTAGTCAGTGGCGTGCTGAGGTTGTATCAGGGTGCTTTTGATGCATTTCAATGACCTTGAAATCTCCTTTCTGCTACTGTCATGTCCTCCTTACACCATTTGAATTTTTCCTTACTTAGAGAACCCTGAAAATCAATGATAACTGCTCATATATTATTGTTTCTTAACATTTTTGATATAAAAGCTGAGATTTCATCAGAATAGGGGACTCCCATTGTGACAGCCCCTTCCACTGATGAGAATGGACACCTTATCTTAGAGAGTTGCCAGTGGAACTGAGATGATAAATGATTTGTCCATGGTCATACAACTAATATGTATCAGGTGGAAAATTCAAAGCCACCCTTTTATGCCAGATTAGCTCTTCATAGACTTTAGTGCTCTTAATTTGGTTTAAGGATTTACAGTGTCTAATACTGTTAATCTCCAATTTTAGATTTCACCGGTAGGTGCCACCAGCTAACATGGGTGTTTTCCAATATGACCATTCATAGGATCATAGATTTAGAGCTGGGAAGGGACCCTAGAGATCATGTAGCTCATCACTCTCATTGTACCAATGAGGAAATTGAGGCCAACTAGTTGATATAATTTGCCCAAGGTCACATAGATAGTAAGTACAAAACCAAGGTCGTGTGACTTCTAATCCAGGCATCTTTCCACATCATAGAATTTAAAGCTGGAAGGAATGTTAGGCTTCATCTAAAACTCTCTCATTTTATTTATTTTGCTCAGTCATTTTTTATCATCAACAATTTGCTTTGATGGTGTGCATAATGATTTAGTTAGACAAAATTCATAAGCTCATAGAATGTTAGAGCTGCAAGGGGCCTTAAAAGTTATCTACTCCAATCTCCTTAATCTATTTGCCTTTAAATCCCATGACTCCAAGTCGATAGATTCTCCTATGCCATTCTATCTCCCAACTCTCTGGCTATTTAGTGCCCAATTCCAACCTGTGGTGCCAGCCTCTGAAGCTCTGTCACTCAGGCATAAAGTAGAGCAATCATTGCACTGATTATTTAATACTTAAGAAGAACAGGCATTATAAAATTGAAATGTCCACAAAAAATTCCCCTTGATTGAAATAACTCTCTAGGCCTAAAGCCAAGGGCATACTAATAAGTAATAATATGCCTTTGAAAACTCTTCAAAGTCTTCCTCATTTTTCTGCCTCCGTGATTTCTTAGATGATCAGAGCTGCCTAACATTTGTAAAATGTAGGTATTAATACAAGTCCAGAGAATTGAAGATGAAACATGTCATCCACCTCTTGCCAAAAAAGTAATGGACTTAAAATGTAGAATGAGACTATATTTTTGGATATGGTCAATGTGTGGATTTGTTTTACGTGGGCTATGCAAATTTTTTATGTTGTGTTAGTTTTTATTTAAAAACAAAGTTTAATAGAATAGCAGGAAGAAGTGATGCTACATGTTCATAAAAATGAAAGAATAAATTATTTTATTTTATTTCATTTTTTTGGTTAGGAAATAGGGTTAAGTGACTTGCCCAGGGTCACACAGCTAGTAAGTGTTATGTGTCTGAGGCTGGATTTGAACTCAGATCCTTCTGACTCCAAGACCGGTTCTCTATCCACTGCACCACCTAGCTGCCCCAAGAATAAATAATTTTAAAGGAAAAAAGTAAATTCAGGCTTTAAAATAAAAAGCTGACTAGAGCTCATATAATTTACCCTTATAATTAAGAAACTATAGGAAATAATAGTAATATAATAATACTGAGGTATGTGGATAAAATCAAGCTATATGGTTTCACTGAAAAGCACACTAAATAGCTTATTCATCTCATGGACTATTTTTCCAGTGATATCAAAATGTTATTTGGACTCAAATGTAAAATATTTACTGACAGTTGAAAAAAGATATAGAATGAAGGCTTTGAGTTTGAATCTAGAGTTCATATTGAACCCAGTGGATGAAGGTAATACCTATGATACTGTCTTTTCCTCCAGATCAGTCAGAACAAGCATAAAGATATCGAAGAGAAGACTTACTGAATATGTTAAGAGAGTTACTGGCATCCTGAAATCAAAGTTGAATGGGAAGAACACTTAAAGCAATGAATACCTATGAAGTACTAGTCTTAATGTACATTTTTGGAACTATAAAATATAATAAATTTGTAAATTATCCTCCCAAAGCCTGTACTACACTAAAAAAGTACAAGGCCCATCACACTAAGACTGTTCTAGAAAGAATTATTTCCTTACCAAAAATGAGGAAGAGGTTTGGTAAACCTCCTTACAGCTTGTAATAAATAGGTCAGACACCTACAGAAATACTTTTGGAACAAGCAAAAAATGACTTCAAGCAGGAATAAAGGCTTTTAACAGGTACATGCCATGAGATTTGTGGAATGCAACACAAAATAGCTTGTAACCAGATAGAGCACATGAATAGGTATTTCTAAGAAATGGAATTAAGAGGCTCTGCATGGGTGACATTTGTATGAATTCAGCCAACCCTGTGTTACCAAAGAAACATTTAAAAAATGAGTCATGTGGATTTACCACCTTGCATCAGCTGCCATCTCACCTTAGAACATTCCTTCATCTCTGCAGCCCCATTCTCCCAGTGAGTTCCTCTAGGAACCTCCGTTTTGAGGAAGGACCCAGTTCTGTCATTCCTCTCCAGGCTTTGGTTCTGACTCTCTGGACTTCATTACCATGCCTCTATTGCCCTTTCATCCAGGTGTTCCCTCACTGCCTGTGGTCTTCTCACCCAGGAACATCCCTTCTTCACTGAGTCCTTTTCATCCTCGACTATTCCTCTGTCCCTATGTACCTCCAGTTCCTTCTGTACCTTTTCCAAGGTGAGTTCTTCCCAGACCCCTCATTTTAAAGAAGGGCTAAGGCTAGTCATCCTTTATTCTTTTCCTGCCACTGCTTATGACTCTCCACCCTTCAATACCATCCTCCCATTCCCAACTTTTTAGCTTCCTTTTTTGTACTGTCTTCTCCCTTTAGAATGTAAATTCCTTGAGGCCAGGAACTTTCCTCTTGCTTCTCTTTATATCCCCAGTGCTTTAGCACAATGCCTAGCATATAGTAATCACTTAATAAGTGCTTAGTGACTTGTTAACCATTTGTTTGTGGGAATGGAGGGGTTTATAAAGGTAATTAAGGATGAGGTCATTGCCACCAGGAATTATAAAATCGTTATCCTTAAGGATCTTGGACATAGTAATCAATGTATATTATGGAAGGAATTGATAGAAACTAGAGCTTACAGTTTGCAGCATGTCACTGCAAACTATAAAAATTTAGCAACCAGAAATACATAGTAATACATCAATCATTTGGTGGCTAGAATTATAAATCAGAAGTTTGCTATTTTTCATGGACTGAGAGAAAACAGATCTCCATACTCCAAATACAGACCTCAAAATATTCTGGACAACTCAATCAATAACTTATACTGGAAGTGAACCATTAACTCAGACAGATCTCTTGTCCACAATCATCCAGACATGATATTGATCTCTAAAAAACTTGGGAACAATTTTTAATAGATGACACTCTACGTAGTCCTCATAATCTCCAAGCTACAAAAAATGAAAAGATTTCACAGGGTAGAGGCCTAGTAAGGAGAGATCAAAATCATGTGGAAATAAGATGTAGTTCATATCATTCCTACTGTCCTTGCTACTTTTGGAGTTACACTGAGGGTTACTTTCAGCAAGCCTACAGAGGATAAGCTAACACTCCAATATATTTCTTTTCATATAAAAGCAATTATTTTATCCATCTAGAGGCAGATAGGTAGTGCAGTGGATAAAGCCTTGGGCCTGGATTCAGGAAAACCTAAGTTCAAATGCAGCCTCAGACACTTACTAGCTGTGTGACCCTGGGCAAGTCATTTAACTTAAGTTAGCTTCTGTTTCCTTAACTGTAAATTGGGAATAATAATAGAATAGTGCCTGCTTCTCAGGGTTGTGAGGATCAAATGAGATACTCTTGGTAAAGGTCTTAGCACAGTGCCTGGCACATAGTAGGCACTTAATAAATGCTTATTTCCTTCCCATCTGTGCATTAGTCCTTAGAACATTATCTGTAAAAGAATAGTAGCTGAATAGTGAGTTGTCCCAGGACTATTTCTTTGTGAACTTCATTTAAGTTTTTGAAAAAAATGAGAATGAGCTGAATAACAAAAATGCTAATGACAAGATATACATACACATACATATGTATGTCTGCATTGATTCAGCCAACACCAACAATATGTTGAGCAAGAGACTCGAAAGAAATCATTGAGTTATATAGATTGATTTGTGGAAAAGGGTTTATGATGTCAATTCAGGATCATGCCACTGTCATCAGAAATTACAGAAGAGTGTCTTTAAGGAATTCTGACTTAGTGTATTATTGATTAGTGCAATTTATTTTAAAAAAATGGTAGAAGCTGTGCAACATATTTTGCAAGTTGCAGAAATTTATCATCCACTGAATACCTAGCAAGTCATGAAGACCTGGTGGATAAGAATTATACATGAATTACACATCAGAAGCTCGGTATTCATCATAAACAGAAAACAAATCCCTGTGTTACAAATACAGACTTCAAAATATCTTTGCTATTTCAGCGAATAAACTATATTGCAACTGGAGCACTATCATAGAACTACTCCCCACATTACATGGATATAACATTTATCCAGAAACATTTAAGAACAATATTTTTAATAGATATTGCCATATCAAAAATCTTTAGTTCTCTAAGTATATGGGATAAAAAACTTAAAAATGTAGTGACCTAACAGAAGATATCCAAACCATGTAATAACCAGATGAGCTGCATGTCATCATCTTCTCCAAGTGTCTGAATGTGCTTTCAGTGAATGAACCAGTAGCAGATAAACTTAGATCCCAACACCCTTATTCAGCTACAAAAATCAATTATTTGATCCATCTGTGCCATAATTCACAGGATGTGATATATAAAAGAATTATAGAAGGATAATTACTTGTCTCAGGACCATTTCTATTTGAACTCCATTGAAAAGATGTGAAGAAAAGATAGTAATAAGTATGGTGATATAACCAGCAGGGCCTGAAGAAATTAAAAGGTAGTGCTTTTCAGACTTTGAGTGGCCATATTTGGAGTTTCTGAGGGTGCTTGGTAAAAAGCACTTTAAGACTCTGAGTGGTCATATTTGCATATGAAAAGGCCAGGAAGCAGGTTAAGCACTTGGCAGATACAATGGACTTGTCCCTTGGCCATGGGTTGCTTCCAGCCTTTTCTCCTACTCCTTTATTCGGGTAAACAGGAAAGACTGAGAATTTAAAAACAGTGGAACTGACCTCTGCATGTCCAGTTAAGTGAGCTCAAGAGTCTGCTAAGGAGGAAGGCCTGAGGTCTGGAGGATTGACTTGAATCTCTTGTAGAATTTAGCCACGTGGGGCAAGGGATTTCTCTCTCTCCTTTCCCACTCACTCCATCATCAATGACATCTGAAAAAGGGGAGTCCTTTCATTTCATCAAGAGACCTGGGGAGCTTAAGTGATCAAGGGTCCCTTGATCTTCCTCTTCTACATGCACACTAATAAAAACAATAATAGCTTAAATGTATAAGGCAATGTAAAGTTTGCAAAGTGGACACTTTATAGTATAGTATTATCCCAATTGATCCACACAACTCTGAAATAGGGATTGTTATCACCTATCTTTTAAACCACCCTTTTCATCAGTAAGGGGTACAAATATGCTGGACAAATCAGCCCATTGAAGTTTTAACATTTTGAAGACTTCGAGAATAGATAACTGGATTCATAGTCAAAAACACTTAGCCTCAAATCCTACCTGTGACAACAACTAGCTATTATGAGATTCTGAGCTTCCATTTCATTAACTTCAAAAAGGGCATAATACTGCCTTTAATATCTACCATACAGGGTTATTGTAGGGCCCAAATGAATTAATGGGCATAAAGTGCTTTGCAAACTGTAAAGCAGTCTAGAAATAAGTGTTATTGTTTACAATGATCCTGTGTAAGATAAGCTTACATACTATTGTTTTTAGTTACAAAAAAGTTATTTTATTCACCTTTGCAATAATAATTTCAGAATAACAGTCTGTCCCAGTGCCATTTCTATCAGGTCTCCATGGAACTATCAAGATAATAATAATAACAAAATACATTTATTTAGTATATACTTTAAAGTTTTCAAAACATTTTGTATAACATCTTACTTGAGACTCACAGTTGCTTTGTAAATTATTATTAACCTCCTTTTACAAATGAACAAACTCATGTGTCACAGGCAGGATTTGAACCTAGATCTTCCTGATTCCAAATCCATCCCTCATTTCAACATGCCCCCTTGATATAAGAATAAAGGCATGTTATACCCTGATTTCATAGTCACAGAGACAAAGTCAAAACATTTGTTTTTCACATGGTAACAGGACCTAAAGATCCTTTTTATAATAAATTCTTGATTAACCATGTTAATGAAAGACAAAATGGAAAATTAATATTTCCAGATAGCTGAGTAAGACTTGCAAATTCCGTCTTTTTTTCTGAAATTTCAGTAAATAATAGAATCATTTGGTTCCATTTGCTTTCCCCAGCTCCAATTTCTTCTACTGTAAAATGATACTAGGCAGACCTTTGAGGTCCTCTGGTCTCAGCCCCCTTCCCCCTCCCAGTTTTGGAAATGAGGAAGCAGAGGCTGAAAGTACTAATTTGCCAAAGGCCACAGAGCCTTGTTTTCCCCATTGCATACTTTGTTAAAGCTGTAGGCTAACCTTTGACCTCAAGCCCCAAAGATTACATTCAGTATGTGTAGATTTTGCTGTGCCCAGAATGAGCCTGATTTCCACTGGCTTAGAAGGAACACAGATCCCTCTTTTGGTTAATGGAACGAATATTCTGGAGGGTAGTTCAACTGGGTAAAAGATAGGTATCATCCCAGGAAAAAATGATGATTGTCATGTGACTGTTTTCTCTCAATTTTTGAGACATTAATTTTGTCATTGGAAATGGCATACTTATGCCTCTGCTCTTCTATTTTGACAAGTGTATTTTCCTAAAGCTCCCCAAAGCAGGAGAATTTTCTGGTCTTTTTCAGCCTGGTTCTGTAAAACATTAGGCTATGCAATTGAGCATATATTGAACTTTTTTAGAAAAACTAAAATATTGGACCAGTGTCTGTGCATGTGATTTGCTAAGTATAATTAACCCTCTTACTTTCTTCTTAACCTCCCTGAAATTTGACTTCTGACCTCATTTCACTAAAAATCTGATCTGCAGTCACCAATGATTTCTTAACAGTCAGATCTAATGGTTACTTCTCAGTATCTTTCTTGACTTTCCTGCAGCATTTGACACTGTTGACCATACTCTACTAGCCATTCTCTTCTCTCTGGGTTTTAACGACACCTCTCTCCAAGTTCTTTTTCTACTTATCTGACTACTTTTCTCAGTCTATTTAGCTGATTTGTCATTCAGATCACACCTGCTAGCTCCATTTGTCTCCAGAGGTACCGTTCTATTCTAGCTTCTTTTCTCTCTATTTTCTCTTACTTAGTATCCTCACCAATTCCTATAGATTCAATCATGATCTCTACATAGATAACTTTCAGATCTATACAGCTAGCTCTAATCTTTCCTATGAGCTCTGGTCCTGCACCACTAGATGCCTATTGAACATTGTGAACTGGGTGTCCTGTAGCCATCCGAAACTCGACATGTCCAAAATATAACTCGTCTTACCCCCCACCCCATTCATAATTAATCTTTTACTGTTGAGGGAACCAAATCAATAAAAAATCATTTGTTAAGTGTTTATTATGCACCAGACATTGTACAGGGATGCAAAGGAAAGCAAAAATATTGCCTGTCCTTAAGGATTATATGTTCTGTAATCATTAGGTAGGTACATGTACTCTATATGCAGAGTTAGTGGTAATCGCCCAGGGGACAATACTGGCAACTGTGATGACTAGGAAGGGCCTCCTTCAGAAGGTGGGGTTTGAGCTTAGACTAAAGAGCAACAGCTAAGGAGGGAGAGCGTTCCAGACATGGAGAATACTCATTGCAAAGGCATGGAGATGAATGATGGAATGTTCTGTTTTTGACAAGACAGGTAGGCCAGGATAGCGGGATCAGGGACTGTAGTGAGGGGAATAAGATGTAAAAAGACAGCAATGATAGCTGGGGGCCAAGTTAGGAAGAGCTTTATATGCCAGACCGGAGATTTTTTTCATCTGATTGAGGAGGTTTGCAGCTTTGGTATCATCCTTGAATCCTGACTCTCCCTCAACCAGTGATTTCCCAAATCCCATTGTTTCCATCTCCTCAGTCTCTCCCATGTATTTCCCCTTCTTGCAGTTCCTATCACCACCATCCTTGTTCGTGTCTTCTGGACCTTTACAATATGCTGCCTGCTATTTGATCTCTTCTTCACACAGCCTCTAAAGCCTGGATCTTGTCACAGCACTGCTCTACCCTATGAATGAATGCAGAAAAAAGCATTTATTAAGCACTTACGTTGTGCAAAGCCCTGTGCTTTGACACTTAGCTAGTAAGACAGCCAGTACCTACTTTCAAGGAGCTCACATTCTAATGGGGGAGGAAAGTCATGGAAGGCTTTAGCTGCAGTTCAGATGGAGAGGTCCCACGGTCCTCTGGGTAGAGCAGCAAAGCAGATGCTAATGCCTCTCCTTTGATGTCATTTCCACTGGTAAATTCCTATCTATTTTTTTTTTCACTTTTTGGTAAGGTCAATTCTTATCTATTTCTGAAGTTGACCCATTTGTCAGTGACAAAGACTTCTTTTCTGGGTCTTACATCTCTACAGGGCTGACTTCCCATGATGATGTCTAGGGGCCCTTCCCTGGAAGCATTGCTGTTCCCAAGACTCTTGGGTTCAGTGTCCCAGGCTAATAACTCTGTCAGGGTCTGAGGGGAGATGGTGGTAAAAGTGGCGGTGGGTTTGCCTTATTTGGCACATACCATCTCCTGTATCTCCCTCAGGGATGCTTCAGCTGGGTTAGCTTGCCTGCCACGTGTGTGGCAGTTGGATGGCAGTTGGTAGGGGTGGCTGGCCCCTTCTCAACAAGAGCCTCCTCTCTGGATGATGGCTGTGAGGGCTGGGTAGAAGCAGGATCAGTGGTCTGAGGGGTGCTGTTACTCCTGGGGCTGTTGTGCCTATCTGCCTGTTGGTCACAGTTGGCCAGCATCTGTTGCAGGGATGATGAGGAGGGTAGGTGCCTTCCAGAAAATGATTTTTCCTCTCAAGGATGGCTGTGGGAGGCTAAGGGAGGAGCAGGTCTATTGGTTTTGGGGGAAGGGCACTGCTCTTCTCAAGACTCTTGGGTTTAGGGTCCTGGCCTGTCTCCATCTGAGTCCAAGAGGAGATGCTGGTCAAAGTCGGGGTGGTTTAACTTGCCTGGCCCATGCTGCTTCCAGTCTGTCCCTTGCACTGCTACTTTACCTAGGCTAAAGGAAATATAAATTCCAGTGGCTCCTGATTACGTCTAGAATTAGATAGAAACTACTCTATTTGGCATTTGCAATTCTGGACAAGCCAGGCTCATTCTACTTTTCCAATCTTTGCACTTTTCTTCCTTCTGGCTCAGCCAAACCAGCCTGCTTACTGTTCCTCGCACACAGTGTTTCATCTCCATAGTTTCTACTGGCCACCCCCTCCCCAATACCTGGAATGTTTTCCATCTTTAATTCTGTTTTGGAATCTTTGGATTTCTTCAAGACTCAGTGCACCACCTTCCACATAAAGCGTTTCATGGTTGCCCCAGATGCTAGTGCCCTCCCTCTCAAAACTATCTTCGTATTCATTTTGTCTGTATTATTCTTATTTTCATACTTACCTATGTGTATGTTGTCTCCTCCATTACAATGCAAGTTCCATGAGAGGTGGGGGGGGGGCTGTTTTTGCCTTTCTTTGTATCTGTAGTAGGTCCTCAGCTTGTAGATTGTTAAGCAGAACTAAAGGGTGTTAATCATGGATCCCTGTCACCCCCAAAGAACATCATTGAACTTAAACTTTCCTGGCACCACAAAGGCAGGCTTCACAAGTTGACGTAGGCCTGTGTTGTCTCTGAGTCCCATTTTGTACTAAGCTAACTTGGGATGCCAGTGACTCGCAAAACATATTGTTTAAACATGTTCCGATTGCTAACAGACCATACTGTTATGCCTTTTAGATTTCAGTAAACCATATGAAAATGCTAATTATTGAGTCTACATTAATTTGTATAAATTATGCAAATTGAGTAGCAATTAAGCACTACTGTGGCTGAGGTGGATTCCATGCTATTTTTTAACTTTAATGTTGGACTGACATAGATTCTGTTCACTAAAATAAATTGTTTTATTGTTGAGTGTTTACAAAGCAATTGCTGATGGTAATTGGTTGTAGATGACACTATTGTGCATTTCCTGAAGATTTATTTAACCATATGCACTGCAAGGGAAAAAAGGTCAAGGAATAACATAGACTATTACAGCATTTCATTCAGGGAAAATTGTGCCTGTCGATTAACAGAGCTGATCCTGGCAAATGCACCAGAGGAATAAATATAGAGAGAATATACATACCCACATAATTGAGACTATAATACACATCCCTGTGCCAGATAATATAGAGAGAACACACAACTATGTAGTAGAGAATATAGAGAGGAGAGACACCCTTACATAGAAAATGTAAGGAAAACACACACCTGTATAGGAGAAAATATAGATAGAAAACATGTCTATGCAATCAAGTCTAGAGAAAACTTCCTGGGAAGTCTGGAACATAGAATCATATGTATATATATATGTGTGTGTATATGCACACACATATATTAAGGCTATAGAGGAAATATATATCCAGGAAGATAGTACCTCTTGATTAAATGGATTTTTAAAATCTAGAGCATCTCATTTTTTCCTTCCTTAAAAGGGAGATTCCCTCTCACCCCTAATATGAAAAATGTCCAACTGACTTGGTCCATTCCATGCTACTCTTTTGCTAAGAATTTCTAAATCACATGGGACTAGACAGCTCTTACTAATACATAATAGCCTCAAGATGGATATTTTGTAACAGTAGGTAGAAAGCTTTCTTAACACCAGCTCACATACTAACTCAGATAGGCATGTCACTTTTCAGAGCGCCCCTGCCTATTTTCAGTTTTATTTCACAAAAACCCAACTCTGTTCAAGATCATCTTTTCTCTTTGCTCTGGAACAATGACATCAATAGCATTATTGTAGATCACAACTGTGATTGCGGGGAGCATCCATCTGGCTCTCGCTTCTAGATTTGGTTTTTCACATGTGCTAGTTAAACGTACTGGCACATCAATACGGTGAAAGAAGATGAATCTTTCCTTAGGCCTAAAATGATTGCGGGGAGAAAAAGATGCATGTGAATGATAATGGGAAATTTCAGGAATGGTTTTAGGCCAGAAATTGGGAATTTCTGTGATTAAGGAGATTGTGTCAAGCCTTAGTGATTTATTTCACTGTAGTTTCTCTGATCAACAACAAGTGTTGGAAATTCAGTTTTGTATCAAGTGCTCTTCCTGAGAGTTTCACCAAAATAAAGAAAATTTGTTCAAATACTCCTGCTGGGATCATATTTATGCCATTATTCTAAAAATAATTTCAGTTAAATAATAAACAAATCAAGAATTGATTCTTTTAATGGTTTTTAGAAATGTGTTCTGTTTAACCTCAAAATCATTTTTTACATTGCCTCTGGCCTTGCCATAGATCAATGTGCTGAAATATTTGAAAAAGAAATGATTAAATGATGCATTTCATTGTTACTTCATTTTTTGCTAATGAATGCTGTATCAAGGAGGTTTTCTTTTAAGTGGCAATGGATTGTTGATGATGTCCGATTTTCTGTTTCCCTGAGGTTTGGAAGGGAGAGCTATCTGTTTTTTGAAAATTTATGTCAGGGTCGGTTCCAGCCCCTACCATTCGTCTCCCCCTTTCCCGTGTCTACAGATTGATTGCAAATACCATTACTTTCTAAATCACTCGTCCGTATTTCAAATGGACATCTTTCTTTTCTTTCATATAGGAATTAAAAAAATTTAGATGTAAGTCAAAACCTGTAGTATAGCTTTGAGTGTTGAGATAAGATTGAACGGAATTCAAAAAATAAGATTGAATGGAATTGAATATTCCAATATTTCAAATTGAAGGGAGGCCCACCTTTGAATTGATGTTAATTGAGAAATGTTGTTAGAACTCTTGCTTGTCATTTTCTAGGAAAGAAAAAAATCATTTTCACTCAAGAAACATTTATTCATCACCTCTTACGTGCTAGGCACTCAGGATACAAAGATCAAACTGATGTTGGGCCTGCCTCCCAACGCGCTGATTTGATCACATTTTAGTAGCAGTATTCATTTACTGCTTCACTTTTTCAAAGATCCGTCATTTCCTCTGTCTCACAAACACAGATCACAGTTCAGTTGGTTCCAACTCAAGCATTCGTTAAATGCCTATTATGTGTGATTCTGGATATACAAAGAGGAAGCAGGCCTTGCCCTTAAGGAGCTTACATTCTCCTTTTAGGAAAAAAAAATCTGTAAACAGATAAGTAAATGTAAAATATATTGAAAGTAAATGCCAAGTAAATCACAACCCCTTCCTTGCCTTAGCTGATGGTTGCAGGAGTTACTTTGGCAATTAGGGTTAGAGACAATTAGGGTTAGGGTTAGGGTTAGAGACAACTCTAGTTGTCTTCACTGGCTTGTATTGACAAATTTGAAAGAACAGAAACATCTTAACTTAAATCCTTGATCATGTCAGACCTTTGTAATGTTCCTTTCTGCCGAAAAGCCCGTAAGAGAATTGTTTCAAAACCCAAAAAAGAGCCCGAGTCTGAACTGGCCTAATTATTTGCTTAACAGCTGAGAACTTGGGGAATTGTATTCTCCGTACATGAATTCCAGATACAAATGAGTATATCTGCACTTTGTGTTGCCAGCAGATTAAGCCAATAGAAAAATAGATCTCTACCCATTTTCAGTGAGCAGTGAAATCTGAATCTATAGCTTGCAATTGAAGCCATTTTCCCCAAAGCCTTTGAGGGCTGTTACTCAGTCTGGTGTAAACAATTTATTGTGAAAGTCCTAGAATATTTGCATTTTAATTAAAGAAAAATTTAATTAAATACCAAACTTTAATCAGAAAAGCAGAGTTTAGGCAGACAGTGCACTTGCATGTTAAGGAGCCTATTCTGAGGGGATGTGTGCTCCTGCAAGGCTGGGTTTTGTGCCATTTAAATAGCAAAATGGCATCTGGGTCTCTTCTGGCAAACTGATTTGAAAACAGCTCCCAGCTGTCTTTGGGGCCCTCGTTCCGAATTTGAGAGGGAGACTTGCATTTGGAAGTGCTGTCATGCTAGTGGTGAATTGAGCTAGTAACAGAAAGATAAAAAGGGAGAGGATTTCCTGAGGTGATCATGATGAGAGGAGTGGTGTTAATTCCCATGGGAGTTGAGGCAGGAAATGGACAACTTTGAAACCAAATGAACCTGAAGGACTCTTAATGGGATAAAGCCTATTTGGCTAGAGGGTAGTTTCAATTATACTGCTCCGGACCACTGATTGTTTGTGTTACCTAGATTCAGGTACCTTAAAAATTCTTTTCTCCCCATTTGTGAGCAGTGTTTGATTATCCCTCCACACCACCTAAGCCTTGAAAAGATGCTCTTGCTTCCGATTTACAGGTCCACAAAAATGAGGACAGACATCAGGAAGGAGGCTTGGCAACCACAAGTTAAGTTTCAGGCCTGAAAGTTGCAATGAAAACTGCCTTAGGAGAACCAGTTTTGAATCCTAACTCCTTTGTGCTGAATTTATGGGACACAGAGGCAAAGACATGGTCCTCACCAGCAGGTACCTGATGCGTTTAGTTGAGGAGATATAGACCATGCAGAAAAATAATAGATAGCTAATGATAATAGCTGGCCCTTTAAGATTTGCAAAGTATTTTATTATCTCATATCTCATTTGATTCTCACAACAACCCTGAGAGGTAGGTGCTATTAATATCTCCATTTTACAGGTGAGGAATCTGATAAAAATTAAGTGACTTGCCCAGGGTCACAGAGCTAGTAAGTATCTGAGGCTAGATTTGAAATCAGATCTTCTTGAATCAAGGTCCAGCCCTCTAGCCACTGCACCACCTAGCTGCCTGGAGATGACATAATATGAAGCAGCATAAACTGGATGTCTCATGTATGATACAGCCAACCAGTGCCGTAGGCTAGCTGTCATGCTCAGGAAGGGCTTTTTGAAGAAAGTGATATTTAAAAAGATGATAAGATTTAGACCAGTATAGAAGAAGGGCAGGGCATTCCAGGAAAAGGGAAGAATCCAAGCATAGAACCAGAGACAGAAATACATATGATATGTGCAAGGAATCATGGTACTACTTTTTTTTATTTGTTAAGTCCTTATACAGAGCATTGTCACCAGCAAGATAACCTGGTAGAGGTCAGATTATTCAGGACTTTGAATGCCAAGTTGAGTGTTAGTCTTTATCCTCGGGCAGTGGAGAACCATAGGAGTCCTTTTATAGCTTTTTGTTTGTTTGCATGCAGGAGAGTTTAGGCTAGCTTACTGGATAGAGAGATTGGGAGACTGCAAGATGAATTTGGTGACTCTAGAAGTTCAGTTGTATGGTAATGAAGAATTGGAAAGGAATAGGACGCTTGGCTCAAGACTTGACTTTATCAAATATTAGTCATGCCTAGCATAATGACTCCTGACCCTCTGTTTATGATTGGAGCCACTTGTTTCCTTTTGTTGCACATAAGAAAAACACTGTGTGGGATCTGGGATCTTATTTGACTCTTGAGTTCTTTCCCTTAGGCCAAAGCTCATGGTCTCATTTTAGGCCGTCCAGACAATGGACTCACCTCAGATGGACTTTTATCTGTGCCCTGACAGCAGAGGAACAAAAGGCAGCAGCTTTAAGAGGCTTCCAAATGGCAGGAGCAGGAGGGTCAAGATAGGATGTTTCGCCCATTGCTTGTTATAAAATGAACCAGTTTTTGTACAGCGATTGCTATTATATGTCACCTGTGTGTTACAGAACTCCAGGCATGGGATTAAACTACATTAGATCTTAAGTATAGTTTTAAATGAAATAAATAGCAATATGGGCAGACATCTTCCTCTCTACCCTCTGAAAGAAACACAGCCACCCTTCAATATACCATTAGCATGTATGCTCTAGAAAGGCTCATTGAATGGAACTGTTAAAAAAAAACCATTATGTGGATGGTTGGTCAAATATTCCCTCAATGGCATTATGTGCTTAGAAAGGTAGGGTAGTTTTTTTCTTTTCTCTGTCCTTTGAAGCCTTTGAATCTTGCATGCCACATGGGAGAGTAGAATCATTGAAAACAGAAACTGTGTGTGCTTTTTTAGTTTCTGTATTCCTATCAGTATGCCTTCTATACAGCAGTGGCTTAATAAATGTTAGCTGTATGAATGAGTGGTGTAAAGAAAAGCATCTGTTATGGGTACTAGGCAAAACCAAAGCAAGTCTAAAGAAATTATCACACAACAGTATACAGTATATATAACAGTATATATGCCACAAGGTCGAAATATATAATGCTTGGCCTACAGATTGGAGACCTGTAAACTTCTGCCTCCAATTTTGCCCTCCCAGTTTCAAAGTGGTGTGCCATGCCATCCCTATTAAAGACCGTCACTACATGTCCCTGGAAGAAGAGTGTTCCTGGATGTTGGAACCCTTGATTTGCAAGAACATGATCCAAGTTGCTAGGTGTAAAACTTTTTTTTTTTCCCCTGACTGTTACTACCAGCTTGTTTTAATCAAAAAATAACTGTAGGGCATCTGCTGAAAATATGTGCACTTTAGTTAATCCCGGGTTACCCGAGAGAACAGCAAAATAGTTTATACATTACATTTGCTAGTAGAGAGAAATGTTAAATGCAAACAGTATTTCAAGACAAAAAAGACAAAAATGAAATACCTCCAACCCCACCACTTCCAGCTGGTTCAAATTTATGCTGCCAGAAGGATAGACTAAGGGAGCATTGAAAATGCACAACACCTTATGCATTTTTTAAATTGAAGGGATAAGTTGTTATCTGAAAGGAGCTAAATGCCAGGGGGAAGAAAGGTGGGGAGGGAGAAGCATCAGCAGCCCTGACAAAGAATGTCATTGACCACATAAAGATTGACCCCCGTTGGTTTTTTTTTTCTTTCTGAAAATGAATCCTTTTAAACTATGTATTCAAAGAGGAACAATAATATTAATAATAAAGAGCTGAAAATACCCAGCTTCTTTCTAGCCATAAAACAGCACAGTTTGCTTAGCTGCAGTTGAGATTGAAATGTGCCTGTGGCTGCCAACCGTCTCGGGGCCCAAACAAGTGGGGTGTGTGTGTGTGTGTGTGTGTGTGTGTGTGTGTGTGTACACATATTATTTATTCACTGATTGAAATGCTACTTTTGGGTTATTCCTGTTGATCTAACTTCTCTGGAATCATAAACTATTCCTTGAGAATGAATTACACCTTTGTGGATCTTCCATTTGCAGACATCAGGAGAGGACCTTTTGGTCAGTTACTTCAGCTCACTTAATGATTCTCGAGTGGCCCCAAGGATTGAATTCAGCTTCTGAAAATTCCTCTCTTCCTTTGGGGAATGCTTTATGCAACATGAGAATCTGGTTGTAGGATAGGCAAAATTTATATAATGACATGTCACTGAAACTTTCCATGTCTAGTCATTCCCCTATTCAATAAACTACCATGGCTCCCTATTACCTCCAGGATTAAATGAAAAATTTTTCTTTTTGGCTTTTAAAGCCCTTCACAATCTGGCTCCTCCCTATCTTTCCAGTCTTCTTACATCTTACTTCCTTCCACATACTTTGACATTCAGTAACACTGACTACTTTGCTGTTCCTTGAACAAGACACTTCCTTTGCTGACCACGCCTTTATACTGGCTATCCCTCATGTCTGGAGTTCTCTCCCTCCTGCTCGCCCTTCCTGGCTTCTTTGGCATTCTTCAAGTCTCACTTCAAACCCTCCCTTCTGCAAGATGCTCTTCTCAAGCCTGCTCCATGCTAGTACCTTCCCTTTGTTCACTATCTCCAAATGATCTTGCATCTTTCTCACTTGTACATAGCTGTTTGTCTGCATATTGTTTATCCTGCTGGACTTTGAGATCCCTGAAAGCAGGGGCTATTTGGTCTTTGTGCTGAGCACAGTGCCTGGCACATATCAGGTGCTTAATAAATTCTGGTCAACTTGGCTTCTTAATACATGCAAAATGACTGAGTATCTTGATTAGTCAAAACCTTTGAAGTTATTGGCTGAATCATTGTTACCTTCTTGTACTTTCTCTGTTCTCTGACAACCAAAGAACATTAATATGTGTTAGGTTCAGGGGAGTCAAAGGGGTCTAAAACACAGTTCCTTCACTCAAACAGATTTCCATAGTTGGGAAGGAAGAGAGAATATGTAAGGAAAGATAATTAGCAATGAAAGCACAGCCGCTTGTTCAACACCAGGAAAATGATCCAGGCAATGATTGCTCCTGGCGTCATAGAGGTGGTGATCATCAGTGATTGAGAGTCTCAAGAGGCTTCATGGAGAAGAAGCTTCTTGAGGTGGGCCTTTCTCACTTACCCAGCTGCTTTTGAAATTACTCAAGAAATCCCATTGTAGATTGTAGATCACATTATAGATTATGAGATGACACTGTGGATGTAACAAGACTTTGCTAATTGTCAGGAAATGTGTGACTTTAATCATGTAGAAAAGAAAAAAAAAAGGCTTTGTGGAACAACTGTTTGTTCCACTAAGGAACAATTCATTTGCCCATCGTTTTTGTATTGCTGCTGGAGTTATCAAATCACTCCAGAAGCTACAATACCATCAATGGTTTCTTAATAGAGCCAGTTTGGTGCTACTTATAAAAAGTGACTGTGATAAGGAGGGATTTCCCTTTGGCCTCCCAGAACTGAATGGCAGAAACCAGGCAGTGGCCGTATACTGAACTGGTTTGATTATGATGTGACTACAATATATGTAACGTGGTCCTCCTTTCTGATTCTCGGAACAGTGTGACTATTAATGAGACCATTAGCTGAGCAAGTGAAGAAAAGAGGAAGGAAATTACCATTATTCTGAAACCAGTAAGTTGTAATCCACCTTATTCCAAAAAATACCCTTTGTCCTGGCTGTCTGGACTGTCCTTTAGAGATTCATTAATTCATTAACTTTTTAAGAAAATGAGGTGGGGAAAGAACACAATTGAAATTTTAATCAGTGTAGTATATCAGATTATTACCATTTTGAATGCATATGTAGTCATGGTTGGACCATGCAAGCTTGAAGTTAAATCAACTACATTACAGAAAATAAGGTTCTGGGACATATTATGAAACCTAAAACATTGAGGACTCTTTTTTTTAATGATTTGTATCCTCCAGGCTACAATTATAGTCTTTATTCAGAAAGAGAAAGTAGCATCTTACTATCATCTATCTTTGAAAAGCAGTCATTTTCTATTGTTTTCAAAGTAAATGTTAGAAGTATTTAAAGTAGCTCTTTCTGTTATTCATTTATATCCAAACAGAGCTCTTGCCAATTTATTAAATGATGACAGGTCGTCAGTTCTTCTGGTGTCTTACTTGACTTTGGAAGTCATCTAGTCCATGCCCCCTCTTGACAGCAAGGAAACTGAGGTATAGAGTGTAAAGTGACCTGTCCCAAAGCACCCAAACAATAAGTGGAAGAGTAAAGATTTGAACCCTGATCCTCTAGCTCCAATTCCATTGCTCTCTGTTGAACCATACAGCCCCAGTTGATTCAACTTTTTAAATATTGTTTATGTCTTTCCATAGAATTTAGAGCTGGAAGGGGTCTTAAAGGTCAAGTCCAACCCATTTCATTTAACAGACTAGGATGCTGAGGTCCACAGATATCAAATGACTTGTCCAAGGTCACCTAGGTCATAAGTGGCAGAGCTGGAATTCAAACTCAGAAGCCTCTGATTCCAAATACCTTGCCTGCCCTTTGTTCTGTGGCATGCTGTTGCAATTGCATACGTACTCTTTCAGTGTTTTTCGAGGGATGTGTCATTCTCATTATATAGACCATTTGTGCATGGTGAATGGGAGGTCGTAGCATCTCTAACTGATTTTTTAAACCCTGCTCCCAAGGTCTGTCTAGGGAAAATTGTCTGGCTTCCTTTACAATAGTCATCATTTACAGGATACTAAATGAATAAGAAGCACTTTATGTTCATTATCTCTTTTGAGCCTCCCAGCAATGCTGTGGGGTCAGTAGAACCAGTGTGATCATCCCCACTTTACAAATGAGCAAACTGAGACTCCAAGACAGGAAGTGACTTTTTTTGTTCAGTCCTTTTTCAGTTGGGTCTGACTTTTTGTGACCTCATTTGGGATTTTCCTAGCAAAGATTCTGGGGTGTTTGCCATTTCCTTCACCAACTCATTTTACAAATGAGGAAACTGAGGCAAACAGGGTGAAATGACTTGCTCATAATCACACAGTCAGTAAGTGTCTGAGGCCAGATTTAAACTCAAGAAAATGAGTCTTTTTGACTCTGGGCTTAGTGCTATATCCACTGAACCACCTTGTTGCCAAGAAGTGACTTGCTCATGGTCAAATGGCACCATCTGACTCAAGGCCAAATCTTCTGCACAGAACCTCAGCACACATTCTTCTGTACTCTGCTGCAAGTCAGAAGGATCTTAAAGACTGAGGTTACAGTCCTGCTAGAAATGATTGCCTGTGGAGAAAATGAGGGATGATGAGTCTGTATCTGACATGGTATATGGCTGAGTTTGGCATCTGAGGGGGATGTGTTTTCAAAGAGATGCATGCTGGCTATTTGCACTCAATACCACTTCAGAAACCTGAGGCAGTGGTCAAAAGAGAGGTATTGCAAACTGGAATCTTGAAGTTCCTGTTTCCTAATTGTACTAAAAAGGAGAGGAGTGGAAGATTGCTTAGTTCAAGGTTTTGCTTTTAATTCCTTTGTATCACTTTGAAAACACGTTGTATTGTTTCCACCGTCCCAGTCACTCAGCTTTATAATCGTTACTGTTCAGTCATGTCTGACTCTTCATGACCCCATTTGGAGTTTTCTTGGCAAAGATCCTGGAGTGGGTTGCCGTTTCCTTCTGCTATTTCACAGATGAGGAAACGGAGGTAAACAGGGTGAAGTGATTTGCTCAAGGGTCACCCAGCTTGTAAGTGTCTGAAGCTGTATTTGAACTCAGGTCTTCCCAACTTCAGGCCCAGCACACTATCCACTTCACCATATAGGTTTATAATAACCATGGTTTATTCTTCCACTCCTCACTCTTTCACTCCCTATGTCTATCCAATGTGTTTCCAAGTCCTGTTGATTGTCTATTCACACAGCTCTCATTTTATGCCCCTTCTCTCCTCTGCTATATGCTCTCCTCTCCTTGTCTCCTCAGGTGACACTGCCCTCATCACCCCAAACCTGGCCTATTGCAAAAGGCTGCTGGTTCATCTTCTTCCCTCAAGTCTCTTCTACTCCAGTCCATCCTCCACTCAGCTGTCAAAGTGATCTTCCTGAAGTGCAGTTGTGAATATGGCACACCCCACCTCCCCCCACATTTCACTATACTCCATTGGCTCCTTATTACCTCCAGGATCAAATTTAAATCCTCCTATTTGGCACCAGAGGTAGCTAGGCAGCACAGTCGATAGAGTGCTGGGCCTGGAGTCAGGCATATCTGAGTTCAAATCCGGCCTCAGATATTTACTAGTTGTATGACCCTAAACTAGTCACTTAACCTTTGTTTTCCTCAGTTTCCTCAACTCTAAAATGGGCATAACAGTAGCACCTATCTCTCAGGGTTGTTGTGAAGACCAAATGAGATATTTGTAAAAAGTGCTTAGCACAGTGCCAGGCACATAGTAGGTACTGTAGAAATGCTTCTTCTCCTCCCTCCCCTTCTGATTTAAATCACTCTCTAACCTGGCTCCTTCCTACCTTTCCACCTTTCTTACGCATGATTTCCCTCCAGCTACTCTTCAGCTAGTGACCCTGGCCTCTTTGCTTTTCCTCAAGCAATGTGTTTTCATTGACTGTCCTCAGGCCTGCAGTTCTCACCTTCTAATTCCCATCTCCTGAATCCACAGCTAGAATTCCAACTCTGGAAGAAGCCTTTCCTGATTGCTCTTAATGCTGCCCCTCCCCTCTTTGATTACCTACAGTTTATTGCGCATCTGTCTGGTTTGTATGGGGTTGTTAGCGGGGTGCCTCTCCCCTTAGACTTCGAGTTCCTTGAAAGCAGAGCTTGAGCTTGTTTTTGCCTTTCTTTGTGTCCTCAAGCACAGTGCCTGGCACATAGTAGGCCCTTAATAAATGCATGTTACCTTGACTTGATTTGACCACACATACCCATACACACAGGGTGAAGTGTTATTAAGACCTTGTCAGGAAAAACAAAGTCCTGAGGATGAGTAGAGTTACATGGAGGAAGTGAGTCTGAAGGCATTTGAACCAAAGAATAATCATTTCAATCCATATTTTTGATGAGTGCCTTTAGTTGGAATAAATTGAGAGGTGAGATATGAGAAGAAGGCTATTACTAAGAATTTATTCAGCACGTCAGAGGAATTTTACCCATACAATAGGCATGAAGTATAGGACAGTGACATACTTACCTTATATAAGAGTGAGCTGATAGCAAAATGGAGATTTATTCCTCCAAGTCACCTGAAAAGCTGGCATTAAACCTCAGTTTCTAGTTCCTCTCAAATCAGTACCTGGTCCCCTAAACTGAACCATTTCAACAAGTGATTCCTTTGTAATTTCATAGGTGCCAACTGCCCAAGCTTCTGTTCAGATGCTCCCGTTGTTGTATTGGTTCTATGGAAGCATGGCATAGCCCCATTGCGATATCGTGGAGTAGCAGACAGGGCTCTGGACGTGGACTCAGAAAGCCTGGATTCCAGACTTGACTCTGCCATCAGCTAGTTGTGCATCTCAAGGAAGATACTTCCCCTCTCAGCCTCAGTTTCCCCATCTTTAAAATTAGGGGCTTGAACTAGATGACCTCTGAGGTCCCTTTCAGCTTTAGTTTTAAAATTATGGGATCTCAGTTACCTAGGCTTTAGAATTCAGTAGAATCTTTGTTAGCACCAATGCTTTTGGAACCCTGTGCTGGGTGCTGATGATACCAAGAGGTAGAAGACATATTCCCTGCCCTCATGCAACTTTCAGCAGTTAGGGAGAGAGGATGAATAAATGAAAGATTAATTACAATTAAGGGCAGTATATGATTAGTGCCCCGTAGTTGGCACAGATATTCATTGTTCTAGGAGTTCAAAGAAGGGGGTGTTTAGCATTGACTTGAACAGTCATGAAGGGCTTCATGAAGGAGGTGGTATTGGGCTGGGCTGTGAATAAGGCAAAGAGTAGAAGAGGAGAGGAGGAGAGGGGGAACATTTTGTAATGGTATTGCCTTGTGGAAATTGCTTTGCCTATTTGAGCCTCACTTTTCTCCTCTGGGAAAAAAAGCATAATCATAATAATAATACTTGGGTGTTTACTTCATGGATTTGTGAGGTTCAAAAGAAATAATACGTGGAAAACATTTTGATAACTTTCAAGTGCTATGCAAAGGTCAGCTATTACAGGCTGGAATGAGGTGGGGCTAGAAATATTCAGGGACCCATAAGGCCATGTAGGGTAATTATCATTGCCCCCACCTCCCCATTACTGTGTGTTTATTCTGTGAATATCTTATCCAGAATACATACCTGTGTGCATCATATATAGGAAATCCCTAAATATTAGTTGGGGCATTAACTACAAGAATCAAGAAAGGCCTCTTGGGGCAGCTAGGTGGCGCAGTGGATAGAGCACTGGCCCTGAAGTCAAGAGGACCTGAGTTCAAATCCAGCCTCAGACCAAACACTTGACACTAGCTGTGTGACCCTGGGCAAGTCACTTAACCCCAATTGCCCCCCCCCCAAAAAAGAAAGTCCTCTTGCTGAAGTTGGCACTCAGGCTGAGCTGTGATGGGAGTTAGGGGTTCTAAGATGTGGTGAGGAAGAGGAGCAGTATTTCAGACACAGGGAACAATCTATATATCTGTCCTTCATGGCTCAGATCAAATGCTACTTCCTTCAAGGAGCTTTTTTGATCACTTCCCCCACTGAAAGAAAGGAGTCTCTTTTCCTTTGAACTCCCATAATACTTGGTTTGCATTTCTCTTATTTCACTTCCAAATTCTTCCATGTTCCATGGTTTTATGTATTTCTTATCTGCCATGTTTAGATTATGTTACCTGTGGAATAGCCCCCACCCCACATCCCCTAAATAAGGATCTGGGCTCAAACAGACTCATTTTGATCCTGGGGGAATGACCCAAAAGATCATTATTTCTCTTTAGCTCATACCTGCACCCTAGAGTTTTACTTTGGGGAAATTTTCAAAATCAGTTTTAGATATGACTCATGTCTAAGTTTCTGAAATGTAGGAACAGAGTTCCTAACTCTGGCACAGGCACATATTATACAATATGAGTATTGACTATGAGAGAACTTTAATTCCACTCACCACAGAAAACATATAAGATGCAAAGGACTCTCAGGAGCCCCTGAAGAAATATGGAAACATAAATCAATCAAATAGCTCATTAGACTCATTAAACTTCCCCCAGAAGGTAAGTACAAATGGTTCACTTTCACTTCAGACATGTGCTATTAGAGCAACAGCAGCATTAGCAGGGTTGGCAAGGCTTAAATGATTGCATCAAGCCCCAGAAAACTACAGGGAATCTTCAGTGAGATCCATGAGCGCTCAAAAGAAAACAGCCTAGACTTTCACACTGGAAAAACAAACCAAGTAGATGAAAAATGAACATTGCCCAGATGATGACATATAGTTGGACAAGCAACCGAGGAGTTGAACCATTCACACACTGGCAGATGGACAATGATCTGAGCCCAGAATTTAATAGGAGGAGAAGCTTGGACTGAATTGCATTTGGGAAATTGTACAGTGTTTTCAGTGGGTCCAAGCTGCTTGATGCTGAGAAGTCCATCATTGCATGAGTATTCACTTAATATGCTATGCTATATATAATGTGCTAGATGGCTGTGAATCATGGAGTACCATCATCTCAGAAGAGTCACAGTGATAGCTGACCCAAAGAGCAGTATGCTGAAGCATGTAACTGACCATGACTTAAAAGGGAGATGTTGTATCAAAGACATCATCCAGAAAACATTATATTTGGAAAAGGAAGTGGGCTGGTCATGTGAATGAAGGTTATGCATTGTCTTCGTTCTGTTCTATAAAATATTTTGTATACTAATTAATAATTAACTGTTATTATACTATATTATTATATTTAACTATATTTATTTAATATATTTAATTATATTATTAATGTATTTTCTATTATTAATAATTGTATGATAAATTGAGAAAGACCCCTGTTCTGTTGGGCAAATCCTTTATTGTTGATCTATAGAACATCATAGCTGATAATTACACAGGATGAGAAGGTATTAATGGGTGGCAGTCTGCACCTATGGAGGAAGTCCCCACATCCGTTAGGTCCTAGATCCATTTGGATATATCTGCCTGTGGTGTGTGAGAGAGCATGCGGGTGGGACTGGACTGGAAATGAAGATGAGAGTTCTGGTGAATGTGTCTAATCGGGTGATTCAAAGTAAGAACAGGATGCTTTCAACATGACGCTCTTGGTTCCAATTCTCAGTTATCTGTGAATCTTGCTTTTCATTTCTTTTGACACAGTCACTTTGAAGTCTCTTCTTGATGCCATGCTTCTACTTTCATTTCCCCCATGCAGTCTGGAAGAAACCTTTTAAACCCAACCACTTAATTAATTGATTGGCTTTTCACCAGAACACTTCATTTCCACTGCTGTCTCACTGCCATGTAAACAGGAAGATGGCAGTCTTAAAGAAAGGGCAGTCACATTTCAAATGGGATCGGAGGTTTTTATCATCAACTTTAAGCAAGGATTGTGACAGCAGTGAAGAGGCGAGCAGGGAACCAGAGGAGGGACGTTTTCCTGGGTGAGACAGGTCTCAGGTTTTTCATCCTTGCTTATTTCTTTAATTTGTTCAATGTTCCCAGAATACATTTAAATGTGAGTAAATACAGGAAATGTTACTTTCTTCAGACACAAATGATTTGGGGATTAGACCTTTGAATATACCACATCATTGCTCTTTTCCATGTTTCAGGACTGTTTCCCTTTCTTAAAAAATTAGTTTCCAGAAACAAGAGATTTTGGTGTATTGAGAGAATAGATAAAAATCTGGCTTTTTCTGTTGCTTTTCTACTATGAACCTTGGGGACTAGGGGTAGCTAGAGCAGTACCACAGCAGTTAGAATTTCTAAAATATTTCTCTATTAATGAAAGTAGTATTGTCTTATGTTATTAGAGAAGTATGTAATTGGAAAGAAAAGATAAGTTGGTCATGTGGGGTGATAGCATAACAAATTAGAGAAGCAAGAAAGAAAGTACCTGTTAGATCTATAGACAGGGGAAGGGTGTATGATCAGCCAAGAGATAGAGAGAGTCACAGAAGGCAAATTGGATGGTTTTAATTACATAAAATTATAAAGGTTTTGCACAAACAAGACCACTGCAGCTAAAATCAGGAGGGAAATAAGTAAATAGTAAAATAAAAATCTTTGCAGCAAGTTTTTCTGATAAAGGTCTCATTTCTAGGACATATAGAAAACAGATTCCAATTTATAAGAATAAAAGCCATTCCACAGTTGATAAATGGTCAAAGGATATAAACAGCAGTTTTCAAATGAAGTCATACAAGCTACCAATAGTCATATAAAAATGCTCTGAATAACTAATAATTAGAGACATACAAATTAAAACAACTGTGAGGTTTCATTTCATATCCATCAGATTTAAAAAAAAACCCACAAAGTTAACCAAAAAAGGAAAATGTTAAATGTTGTAGGGGCTGTGGATGAACAGGTACATTAGTGTACTGTTGGTGGAGTTGTGAATTGGCCCAGCCATTCTGGAAAACATTTTGAGTGTCTGAAAAACTAGAAAACTGTGCATCCTCTTTGGCCCAGTGATATTGCTGTGAGGTCTTCACCCTAAAAAGATCAAAGAAAGAACAAAGGGACCCATATGTTGAAAAATATTTGTAGCAGCTCTTTTTATGGTGGCTAAGAATTAGCAACTGAGGCAGTGCCCATCAATTGGGTAATGACTAAACAAGATTTGGTATATGAATGTGATGGAATACTGTTGTACTTTAAGAAATGATGAATGGTATCATTTCAGAGAAACTTGAGAAGACGAATAAATTGATGTAGAGTAAAGTGAGGAGAATGAAGAGAACAGTTCATATGACAACAGCAATATCGTAGAAACAAACAACTCTGAAAAACGTGTCAACTCCATTCAATATAGTGATTGACCATGATTGCTTAGGACTCCTAATGAAACACGATACTACCTCCAAATAGAGAGACCTCTGGGAGCAACACAGAGTGCAGATTGAGACATTTTTTGACCAAGGCAGGAATTTATTTTGTTCAACTATATGTGTTTGGATCAGGGGGTTTGTTTTTCTTGCTTTCACAATGTGTGTGTGGGAGGGAGGGGAAGGTGGCATGGAGAGAAGTCAGAATTCCATTGATTAAAAAAGTAAAATTTAATTTAAAAAAAAAATCTAAAACAGAAAGTGACCTAAAGATGAGCAGAGCTGGATAAAAAAGGCGATGGCCCTCTATCTGCTGATAAACAGGAGGATACATGTGTGTGCTAAAAAGAGAAGCAGGGAATTTACATATAGGGAAAATGAGGCCCAGAAAGTAGAAGTGCCTCCAGTCTTTTCCTTTTTCTAAATTATCCTTCAAAGAGATGTCAAAATCATCTTAATAAGGCATCACGCTGACCATGTCATTTCCATATTCAAAAAGCATTACTTGCTCTTATTATCTCTAGGTTAAAAAAACCCCTTACAACCTGGTGCCATACTACCTTTCCAGCATTATTTCACGTGACTCCCCTTCCCATACACCATGTTCCAGTCAAAATGGTTTCCTTGCTGTTCTGTAAGCCCAGTGTGTCATCTTTCAATCTATGTCCTTTTACAGCTTATGCTCATGGCCCTGGGATATAGTCTCTCCCGAGTTCTATCTTTAAGACATTTTATCTTTCTTCCAAAATAGCTTCCTCTGTGGAGCCTTTCTTGATCTCCTCCCCCTACACTCAAACGAGTGTTTTCTCCTTCTTCAGAAATTTCTCGAGTACTTTTTCCGAGCGTTGTTCTCTTTTGCCCTATATCTCGGTACTTTGGATGATGCTCATCTGCTCTTGATGCTGTTGCCTTTGTGAAAGGTCTTGTGTTGTTTTTATCCTTGTGTCTTCAGCCCTAGCCCAGTGCATCTTGTACAGAGTAGGTGATTAATACATGTGTACTGAATTGAATTGAAGTGACTTCCTCAGGGACACACATTCAGCCAGTGGCACAGTTGTGGGTAGCTCCCCAGTCTGCTAATTCCTCATTCAGTGGTTTTTCTAATGCACCACAGAGCCTTCCCATGCACAGAGCTAAACATTTCTATTCCAGCTAAAAATATCGCAAGTTTGGGATAGTGGAAATTGTGCTGGCTTTGGAGTTCTGGATCTTGAATTTGAGTCTTTGTGTTGTGAAGGTCACCTTATGACCTCAGGAAAGTTTTTTTTAACATTATTTGGCCTTATTTTTGTAAGTTCTTTAATTTTTTCCCACCTGGGATGGACTTCCTGGGGAGTCAGAAAGACCTAGGTTCATATCTTGTCTCTGACACTTATTAACAATGCGACCCTGAGTAAGTCACAGCCTTTGTCAGCCTCAGTTTCCTCACCTATAAAATGGGGATAATAATAACGAGATTTCTTATCTTTAGGATTGCTGTGAGAATCAAGTAAGATAATGTATGTTAAGTAAGCATTTTGTAGACCTTAAACATGCTATATAAATGCTAATTATTATCATTGTTTTTACTATTATAGAATCACATTTTTACGTCAAATTTTTATGCTCCCTTGCACAAGATTTAATTAAATTTTCACTTGTATTAAGCAAACATTTACTAATCATATGCTGTGTGCTGATTACTGTGGCACGCACTAAAGAGAAACAAAAAGAATAAGACACAGTCTCTGCCCTCAGGAAACTTCGAGTTTAGTAGGGGAATAGAACTCCTAAACAGAATGATATGGTCCACAGTCATGGGTGACAAGTGTATTAGAAAGGCATGAAAGCCTTAGAATAGACCTTAGAGATAGGTGAGTTCAATCTTTTCATGTTATAGACAGGGATGCCTGCGATCAAGAGGTATGCAATGCCTTTCCCTGGGTTACAGGTCATTTATTGAAGGAATACAAAGATCTGATCGTAAGGTCCTCCTGCATAGGGAATTGGTTGCACAATTGCCTTAGGAGATTATTACTGAGAAGTGTCGTAATTTTGAATGATCTCCCTATTTCTTTTTTGCTATAATTGGAGTGTATAGTAGTATCTTGATTAGGTACAGCTCTCCTGACTGGGCTCTCAATAAGCCACATTTTTTTTTCTACACTCTCCTTTTGTGAGAGAGAAGGAATTGGATTTTTTGATTAGGGCAGATTGAGTCAGATCATCTCCAGCTTCTACATGTACAGCACCTTAAAATGAGAATTGATGTCCAAAAAGATAATTTGGAAGCCATGTAAGCCCCTTTATAAACAAAGACGACTATCCCAATGGTCATTATATTCTACTTATTATGGTTGGTGGAAGAATATTGTATAATTTAGAATAATTTTCAATGCATTATTGAAACAGAAAGCAATTTATAGCATTACTGTAGAATATAGACTCCTCTTGGTGGGGGAACAGTAGTGTATTTGTCTCCATGGAGTCTAGGAGAGAGCCTAGAATATATATTTGTCTCCTAGCAGTGGGCCCAGCACATAGTAGGTGCTTAATACATGTACTATATTGAATTGAGCTGAAACGAATCTGTAGTTAACTCTAACAGAAAGTTACACTAACCAGCATAACAAATTTTAGGTCTTGCCTTAAAATTGAGGTTTTTGCTGTAAAAAAAAGTTTCAGTATCTTTTAACATAAGCAATAATAGTCCATGAAGTGAATGCGCTATCAAATGTCTTTGTCAGATAAATGCTTAACTTTCCAACCCTGTCTTCAGGTAGATTTGAACATTGGTTTTGAAGCTCTTATTGAACACCTCATTGCCCACATTGTGGAAGTTTGTTCACACGGTTAATGCTATTTAAAATAGTGTTCTGACAGATTCTTCAGTTGTGGTGCCCTATTTTCAGCCTGATTTTTGGAAAGAGTTGCTTCAACAGGTTTTGCAGTCAGGCTTGGCATGAGATCAGACCATGTTATAGTCATGTTAAAATAGTCATGTTTAACTAGTCACTTAACATCCTCCATGCAGATGCTTTTCAGAGTTAGAGATGCAGAGAAAGAAGGGTAGGGGTATAAAAACAAGGAAAGCATGGAAGTAGTTTTAATTTAAGGGCTTGGATACATACAGTGAATACGTTACCCTTCTTTGGTATCCGAAAGCATAAGTTACAACTTCTTACTTTGTAATGATTATGACATTTATAAATAACATTTGGTTTGTTCTATCTTGACATGGTTGTGCTGGAATGGATTTTTAAAAAAGTTTGCCTTATTTATATAGCAAATTATGTTTATAGGGAAGGAGTGACATGTAGGCAACACAGTATTAATAATCACCTTGTTAAATTAAAAGCAATATTGGTATTATCACAAATCATTAATAATCCCAATAGTATCCTCTCTGGTAGTAGCTGTAAACCTAGGGAAAGCTTCTTCTTGAAATTTCAGCTTTGTGAGGAGTCAGACAGAAGAACTCCATTTTCATATTAGTGTTGGGATTAGGATTCATATTTTTGATGAGGATCATGTTCTATGTTCTCAGAGACCTGAAGAATGAAGGCTGTCTTAGTAGAATACAAGTTCTGTTAGATTTTATCAAGCTGGGATTTTGTGAGTGTGATTCTACACAAAGATCACGTCTACTGTCTAATGGCCAATTGAACTATTTGCAGACAAACTCTGCAGCAGATTGGACACTTGGTGAAGAATTATTTGGCCATGGCTATGCATGAAACAGATACTAGTTCAAAATGGACCTCCATTTTATGAAGATCCCTTCTCTCTCTATAATGATTATAGGAGAATGATGGGAAGTAGGGAAGAGGTTAAGAATGATAGTTTTTAGACTATCTGTAAGCATTAATTTAGCTCCTAGTAGTCTAACTATGAGATCCGTGTCCAACAATGAGCGAGATAATAAACACATGGAGGAACATAACCATACCCATATTGATGTTCTTCCTTTAAATGAAACCAGAAAACATTAAAAAAAATGCAGCTAAATGGAATTATGAGTTATAGGATCTTCCTAAGAAGAAAACCATGCTACCTATACTTTGTCCCTCTTCCTGCTATTGGAGCTCAGGATCTGCCCTCTAGTACCTTAGGCTCTGATAGTTCAGTTTCCACATTATTTTACCCTAAATCTGACCACCATACCACTTCTTGGACCTCTGCAAACCATATCACCTACGCTCTGGCCTTCTCCATCCCACCAGAACTTGGACTCTGCTTCTGGGATCTTGGCCTCAGAAAGATGAAAGGTTTGGTCATGAACACTTCACTTATCTATAGTTGTAAAAGGTTTTTTTTTTCTTCCTTCTTCCTCTAATTTGTTTATGTGCTCTTTTATATCTAAGTTATGTTTCCATTTGGAGCTTATCATGGTGTACGGAGAGGAATGTTGGTCTATAATTTCTGCCACACTGCAGAGTTTTTCTCAAACAGTGAGTCCTTACTCCAGTACCACTGATTTATTTATTTTCCTCTTTATTTTTAACCAGTACCAAATGGTTTTGATTATTACTGGATTGTAGTATAGTTTGAGACCTGCTACTGCTGTGCTCCCCGAGAAATGCTTTTTCGTAGGACACCTGCTCATCTTGCTTTGCAGTGCTTGTGATGATTGCAGGTCCGTGGAGGGCCATGAAGATAGTTGCAACGTTTGTGAAGAAATTCTGCAAAGAACTTGAAAAGATCTGCTTGACCAAGTCAGCCTCCTCCTTGATACTCTAGATAGCTTTGATGTGGAGATGGGCACAGGGAAGGACAGCAAAGAATATGTTGGAAATTATCATTCCAGATTAAGAAACAGACCATAGCAAAGGTTTGCAGTTTATTCAGGAGCATCCCACCTGGATAAATGCTTTCTTTTAGAAAGGAGTTAGAAGTGGGTGGGTATGTTGAGCGACAAATGATACCACCCAAAATGAACCGCCATGAGAGTCTCTTCATAGTCAGCTTTGTGTGGACAGTTAGAAAATCAACTAGAAATTCTTCCCTCCCTCCCACAGGTTTTGGTGTATTCTTCCTCCTCAAACTACTTTGTATTTATGTTTCTTTGTACAAGTTATATACATTGGTGGATTATTCTAGGAACCTCTAGTCAGTCAATCCATACAATTTTTTGTTTTTGGTGAGGCAGTTAGGGTTAAGTGACTTGCCCAGAGTCACACAGCTAGTAAGTCAGTTTTTTTTATGTGTCTGAGGCCAGATATGAACTCAGATCCTCCTGACTCCAGGGCCAGTGCTCTATCCAATGTACCATCTAGCTGCCCCTATCATACAGCTTTCTTAAGTAGCTTTCTTATGCTCCAGGAACTGTGCTGAGCGCTGGGAATACAAATAAAGGTGAACAAGTTCATTTTCTCAAGGAGTTCACAATCTAATGTTGGAGACAACTTACAAAAAAACCAACAACTATGTACAGATCAGCTCTATATGAGAGAAATTGGAAATTATCAACAGAAGGAAGGCACTAGGCTAGAAAAAATTCCTGTAGAAGGTGAGATTTTAGCTGGTGCTTGAAGGAAGTCAGAGAAGCCAGTCAGTGGAGATGAGGAGGAAAAGCATTCAAGGTATGGGGGATATTTAGTGAAAATGCCCAGAATCAGGAGATGGTCAGCAAGGAGCCAGTGTCACTGGACTGAAGAGTCTGTTGGGCTGTGTAAGGTATAAAAAAAAACAAAAACTGGAGAGGTGATAGTGGTGGTGGGAGACAGGCAGGGTGCTAGATTATAAAAGGCTTTGAACACCAAGCAGGAAAGACCTATAGCAGCCAACCTTCATTCTCTGGACTTCACCACTACACCCCCGTGTAGGTACTCTCCCATATACTTTTCAACTTCATGTGTTGTCTTCTCCTGTTAGAATGTAAGTTCCTCAAGGGCAGGGACTCTTTTTGCTTATGTTTGTATCCCTAGTACTTACCTTGAGGCCCCAAACATAGTAATGGCTTAATAAGAGCTTATTGATGATCTTGTTTCCTTGACTTGTTAGAGAGCCAGAAGGGAATGTGAGTTCCTTGACTGGAAGAGCTGAATGATGATTTTTGTCATTTCCATAGCACTTTGCCCAGTGTCTTACATGTAGTAAGTAGATATATCCTAAATATTTGTTGAATTGGAGAGCATCTATACAGGGAAAAAACAAGTGAATGTAGAATGCATATTGCCCAGATCATAAAAAGCATTTGGGTGGACACTACCTTATGTTAGATAGTCATTGCAGGTGGACAAACTGAACAATGCCTTCAGCAGTCCCAAGCTATTTCCTGCTATCAGAAGCCATCTTTTCAACACTGTTACTTTGCTACACAGATGCAAATCTTGGAGGGGAGCAATCTGAGAAGACTCACACTTGGAGTTAAGCTAATGGACAATAAAAGAATGCATGGTTATGTTAGCTGTTTCATGTAACAATGATTCACATCCAAAAAGTTGCATAAGACATATTCATTAAAGTCTGATTGAAAAATTAAGTAGGAAAAAAAAAGAAAAAATAAGCAGGGTGGTCATGTAGTGAGAACAAAAGATTAAAAAAAAGATAGACAGACCCAATATTGTACCATTAGCTACTAATATTGATAACCTGAGGTAAAGTCCCTTAGTGGTTAGGGAGACGTTTCATAGAGAATTTGAAGAAAAACTTGAACCAGAATCCTATAAGATGAAAGAACAGAGATGAGTTATGATTTACCCTAGCAGAGGGAGGGTCCAAATTGCTAAGATCACAGGTCCTTTTCAGTGTAAAGGTTGATCCATAGTTTGACTGAAGCTGTGTTATAATGAGGAATCCAAGCTGCTTCTTTGTATGTTTATGTGTTCTATTATACTGAAGAATAATTCAGATATGTGCACATTAGGATGGACAACTCATTAGACTGAGATACACACACAGCAACAGCAACAAGCAATAGGAGATGTGCCTTAGATCGTGCAGAGCTCATTCCTTAGGCTTTCATCCTGGTATAATCAGAGTCACTGATTACATAACTCAGATTCTAGTTTAACTTCTATGTATTTACTTTGTCTTCACTTTTCACAGGAAAATAGTGGATTGCTGAAAAGCGTATACATAAATATTATTTTGCTCCCTTCTTCTTATCTTACCATTTTCCAGTTTGTTATCTTTCTGTCATATCATTAGTTGTTGACTCTCTGATAAGATTCTAAGCACAATTTGGCTTCCCTCCTGTATTCAAGGTTCAGAATACTTTTGTTGTGTGCAGTTTGGTGTGGCTAGCCTTTGATCCAGTGTCAGTGAAAATGGTTTTTGTTGGTTATGTTTTCATGTACTATACTACTTTATGCACACATTGACTGTAGACATAACAATGCCAACTCAATAAATTAAGGAGTCCAGAAGTGAGCTCTTGATCTAGTATTGATCTGGTCTCAGTAGAAAAACAAAATGGAACATGCCCTAGTGAGTGGCCATACATAGGCCCCCACACACTTTGCCATATCCCCTCCCCCTTGCCCTGTTTGTGGAAGGAACATTTTCAATTCAAACATGTTTTTCTGATAACATAAAGAGTAGATCTTGTTAAAATAATCTGTAGTGAGAATCTGTGTATTTGGTTAAAATCTGTCTCTGTGATACTACAGTACTCCAAATTTCTCAGCTATTTTTAGTTTTGGATATTTAGGGAAGAGCAACTTTCTTAGCTTGCAAATGGAACAGGTCTGTAAATATATAAGCTTTTTTCACATGCTGTCTGACAATAGCTTATAGGAGCTGAGAATAGGAACATGGGGATTCTTATGGAAAAAAGAAAAACTTATGTTCTGTAAGAACCAAGTTCCAGTCGCTGGATAGCTCCATGGTCCTGAAGATCTCAAGAGGGAAATCTCTGCTTTCTTCATATTCATGTGCAATAAAATTTGAAAGATGAAAAAGTCCTTCCCTTGAGGAGAAAGAAATTTGAACTCAGAATCCTCTCTTTCCCCATTCATTCTGTCTCTGTTCTTAGTGAGGAGCCCTTCCTGCTCTCTCCATTTCTTGCTTGCCCAAGTTCTTTCTCTTGAGCATTTTGGCCATTGGGCAATTGCTTCTCACAGGACGCACTGAATGCACGTGCAAGGGAAGCCATGTAAGCATTGCAGGCCTGGGCCCACTGTTTGAACATCCCTCCCATCCAAAGCTGCTTCGTTTGTCTTAGATGAAACTTAGGTCCGCTTCAGTCCAGTTCATCAACTGTTTCTTTGTTCAAGGTACTGGGAATACCAGGACAAAATCGAATGGTAATAGTTCTTGCCTTCAACTAGCTTGTACTTTACTGGATTTAAAACATATTATGTGTACACACACACACACACACATACCACTTTTTGTGAGTGTTTTACTTCAGTCTGAGCATTATTCATTAAGAGTACTGGAATGGGGGCAGCTAGGTTGCACAGTGGATAGAGCACCAGCCTTGGATTCAGGAGGGCCTAAGTTCAAATTTGGCCTCAGACACATAATACTTACTAGCTGTGTGACCCTGGGCAAGTCACTTAACCCCATTGCCTAGCCAAAAAAAAAAAAGAGAGAGTACTGGAAGACCTGGGTTTTAGTCCTGACTCCATCTCTTATTAGTCTCATGACCTTAGGTACTTTGTTTAACCTATGTAGGCTTATGTGTAGTTTTACTGGAACTACCTGCCTCATAAGGAATCTTGTAGGAATCAAATAAGTTCCTGTATTGGAAAACACTTTATAACTTAGAGATATACCATATGAATATTTGGTATAATGACTTCCAGACTTCAGTGGATCTATGATCTCATCACTGAGAGTACTCCCTTCACATTTTGCAACCCTGCATACATTTTCATCCTCTCTGATTCTCGTCCATGTGCTGTCATAAATCTTCCATAGAGAAGCTAGTAAATGTGTCAGAGGCCTTCCTGTGGTCCTTGAGACCTTGGAGACCCTGTAGGCTAATCTTGTCATTTTACACAGATGCAATCTGAGGTTCGGAGAGAGGAAGTTACTTTCTGAATACTGCATTACTATAGTAAATGACAAAGCTGGGATTTGAACCAATTCTTCTGACTCTTTCTACAATTATATATGGGTACTAATACTGCATTTGGGTTGCCTTTCTGTTTTTTTTTCCCCATCTGGTTTGATATATGATGGCTCTAACTCTCTGCCCCAAATGAGATATAATTTTGTCAAATGAAATCACATTTGTAAAAGGACCTAGCACAGTGCCTGGCACATAGGCATTATATAAATGCTTATTCTCACCTTCCTTTTCTTCCTCCTCCCCACCCCCTTACCTCCCTGCTAAAATGCCACATTATCCATTTTCTCTTCTTTGATCCCCTCTGTCAGTAATGCCCAATCCCTGCTCAAGTGTCACAGGACACTTTATTTGAGCCTCTCAAATTTAGTTCTTTTCAACAAGCAAAGGTGTCTTGGAAGAGTTGGAATTTGAGCTGGGCCTTGAGGAAAGCTAGGTTTTCCAGGAGGTGGAGGTGAGGAGAAAGAACATTCCAGGCATGAGGGCAGCTAGTGCAAAGGTAAGGAGTCAGGAGAGAGAATGGCATGCATAGAGAATAGGTAGGGTGTAGTTTGGCTTAAGCATGGAATGTATCAGAGGCAGAAATATGTATTCAGTTCTCAAGGATAGGCTGGTGCCAGATTATAAAGAGCTACAAATGTCAAACTTAAAAGTTTGTCATTTAGCTGAGTGGCAGTAGGGAGCCACTGAAACTTCTTGAGCATGGGAATGACATGCTCAGACTCTGGCTATATGAAGGGTTATTTGGCATCTGGGTGAAGAATGTGTCAGAGAGCAGAGAGACTGGAGGCAGGGAAGTCAGTGAGGAGGCAGTTGTACTAGAGAGGTGATGATTGCTTCAGATGGGACCATTGTGTTGTGAGTGGGGACATGTGGAGGAGGTAGAATCAACAAGAATTGGCAACTGGTTGGATATTGGGGGGTGTGACTTTGAGGTTGTGCCCCGGGAGGCTGGAATTAGGGCAGACACCCTTGGTAGAAGTAGTAAAATTAGCAAGAGGAGAAAGTTTAAGGGAAGGGATGTTGAGTTCTTTTATGAACATAATGACTTTGAGAGACCTAGAGGATGCCAGGTGGAGATGCCCATGAGGCAGTTAGAGGAGTGGGACTGGAGCACAGAAGAAAGATGACGGCTGGATTTGTGAATTCAGTAGTCATCGAAGTAGAGATGATAGTTGAACCTATGAGAGCTTATGAGATCACCAGGAGAAAAACCCAGACTATGATGAAGAAGAAGATTAAAGGCCCTTGACACTTGTATTATATGTGTTGGTTCTGTGATGGTACTTTTCCGTCGGAGCACTATGAACATAGGAACCTTCCATTATTTACTGTCTCAGTGTAGGAACCTTCCTTTATTTACTGTCTCAGCATAGGAGCTTTCCATTATTTACTGTCTCTTTCCCTAAGTTCTGGACTCAACACTTTGCACATAGTACATATTTAAATATCTGTTGCGTCAAATTCAACTAAACTTTATCATCTATTGCATAGAAGAAGAGGAAAAAATCTTAACAAGGAACTGCTTTATAGGTTTTAGAGCAAATATCTGTGGGATGTTCACTGAAATGTTTGACATCCCTATCCCCCAAAAAAGCCAAATCAGATGTTCTGTCACAGTAACTAATGTTATTGTGCATTTTGGACCTGTCTGTAACTGAAGTGTCCATTTGGTCTCTGAGGATGCAGCCAAATAAAACAGATGTTTTCTGCTTAAAATGGCTTTTCTACTATTCTAGTGTAGATATAACCATAAGCTAGAAATGGATTTAGTAGTGAAAATAGATTTTGACCAATTGGTCCATGCAATCAAGAGATGAATAGTGGTTTCATTAAGCTGCAAATGAATGATGCCAATATGTTTGGGCTAGATATATTTATGTCACAGAATTTTTTTCCCCAAAGTCCTGTGATTTTGTGATTCTGTCTACATATTTTGGTTTGTATATTAAATCATTTGGAATGAATGTTTTGCAAACTTCAGGTCATCAAAAAGGTGTGGTGCAGGTCCTCACTTTGTCCAAGGGGGCAGGTATAGAGCAGGCAAGGGGTATATGGAATGCAGGGATGCTTGTATACAGCCCCCACCCCCTCTCAGCTGCCATGTTGAATGGTGTTTGGATGTCAAACTGAGGCAGTTGTGGTGGTGGCAGGAAAGCTGGGTGGGTGGCTCCCCACGAGGAGCCTTCCCTTCATCTCAACTCTTCCTACACTCTGCACTTGAAGATCCCTGGACTTCTGATGTGGGGGCACCAGAGGAAGAGGAGAAGAGAAGAAGGTCATGACTTTCAGTTTTTTGCATCTGAGACTCAAAAGGAAATGATTTTATAAGGTCCTTGTTTCAGCTCATTCACTGATGAAGAACTTTCATAGGACACAAACTTGCTGGCTACTAAATTGCTTCTTTTTGAAAGGCTTTAAAAGTATAACAAAAAATTAAAATTACATTATCTATGACATGGTAGATGAAAAATAGTTATTCAGAGGCTGAAATTAAAGTTTGAGAAACAACCTCCAATGACCCATGGGGTCCTTCTAGCTATTTAATGACTGAAATAGCGTATCTGCACATATGCAATGTGCTAGCATGTTCTGAGATCATGAGTATAATCTGGAAATGGCTAAACAACCATGGTAAGAACTGGAGACGGTGTATAAGGTCCTGACTCTCTTGGATTACCTGATTAAAACTGTTTTAGAACAGGTAGCGCCACAACATAAGGAAAATATATTTGTTGTCCAGACATTGCTGGAGATGGTAAAGATCAAGGTATTGATGCAGGGGAGAAGTCTAAGCATCTAGTATCCCTTCTGAAGGGCGATGAGTGATCATTGCTACTTTCTTCACAAGTTCTTCATGAAGTTTGTTGTTGTCATTGTTTTCATTTGTGAAACCCGGAACTGGTTATACCACTCTAGGAAGGCTCTGCCAAAGTGGACCTTGTGGAGGGACTGGTGGCTGTTTTGGATCTAAAACTATCTGATGCCAATCACAGACTTTCTTATCAGATGAAGAAAATTGAAAGACAATAGACTTCTTTGTTGGGTCTGGGTGGTATTCCAAAAGCTTGGCTTTAAAATGTTGTGTGACCACTTTTGTCTTTTTTTCCTCAACCAATTTGTTTTTGCCAGATTCACCAAGTTTCCATTCGCTTAAAAAATAGGCCCTTGCTTTTAACCCCTGGTTTCAAACAATAAGCCTCATCCTATAGTCTGCATTTTCTAGTGGTCAGCTTTTAAGGATTAGATAAAGCCCTGTGCCACCTCCCCCAAACGCGCCCCCCCCCCCATGCCTCCCCCGAGTTCTTGTGGCTCAAAGATCATCCTTTAGCTAGGAAATAATGATTTGCTTTGGTTTAGTCCCTCTGGGTATTGCACTTTATGTTCAGGACTTCATTTTGGTCTGCATAAGAGGTCACAGGATTCAGATATGGAGGGCCAGGAAAATGGCAAAGTTGGAGAGCACAAAGATACTCATCAGAGAAACAAGCCAATGATGTGCTTCCAGTTACAGGAAGTCTGTTTTGTATTCTGCTAGCTACAGTTGCTTATCATGTGGACTTAAAACTCTGCATTTAAATGTTTATTTGTATCAAGTCTGAGTAACTTTGTAGCTGGGATAAGGGAAGATGAGATTCTAAGATGGTGGGGGGGGGATTGGAGTAGCTAAACATTTGAACAATTCTAATGATAATCTTATCTGCTCCTTACTTGTTTCCTAAGAATTCACTAGTTTTTTATCTGCTCTTTGCACAGCCTTGGAGTTCCCCTGATTTTTCAGATTGTGATTACTGGCTTCATCCTTTCTCTCTTGTTGTTAGAGAAATGGGTGCCAGATAACCAGGCAGAAATAGACACTTCTCATTATGTGCCTTTTACCAAAGTATTAATGAGCATAACTCCTATGCCCCACATCATAACCTAAGCCCAATTTTAGCTAAGATTCAAATGCATTGAGAAAAGTTTGGTATTTTGAAGGACTATCTGAGTATATTTCATCAAGTATGCTACCAGAAGGAAGGAAGCAAGGAAAGAAACAAGCATTTATCAAGTGCCTACTATGTACCAGACACTGTGCTAACACTTTAAAAAATATTGTCATTTGATCCTCACAACAGTCCTGGAGATAGCTGCTGTTATTATGTCCATTTTACAGTTGAAAAAAACTGAGTCAGAGTTCAAGTGACTTGTTAAGAGATCACAACTAGTAAGTGTCTGAGGCTGGATTTGAACTCCATCTTCTGACAACAATAACACCAACACCAACAACAATACACAGGTGTATATGAAATTAATTTCAATTCAGTAAACATTCATTAACCATCTGCTATGTGCTAGGCATTGTGCTAAGCCAAGGGTGTGGAACCTGCTGCCTCGAGGCCACGTGTGGCCCTCTAGATTCTCAAGTGCAACCCTTTGATTCCAAACTTCACAGAACAAATCCCCTTAATAAAAGGATTTGTTCTGTGAAACTCAGACTCAGTCAAAGGGCCGCACTCAAGGACCTAGAAGGCCACAGGTTCCCCACCCCTGTAGTAAGCACTGGGGACACACTTAAGAGAAAGAAAAACATTCCCTACCCTCAAGGAGCTTAAAGTCTAATTGGGGAAGACAAGTCACAGAAGGAAACTGAAAAGGAAGGCAGCATACTATTCCATGTGGTGGAAACCACACAGAGCCTCTGATGGAAAATTGAGAGTTTCCTGCAAACTTGAGGCTTTGGAAGGACTTTAGTAGGCCACCCTCTAGCCCTCCAGTTAGAAGGGAGAAACAACTGAGGGATCTGAGAAGGTGCTAAGCAGCAAACCTGAGTCACGCCCTGGGGTGATTTCAGGTGATTGGTATATTCTGGGGGATGTATGATGTTCCCAGAGAGTGGAAACCGAGCAGAGCTGCTGATGGAAAAGAGAGAGGAATATGTAAAGTGTATACACATGTATGTTTCTATCTACATGGAAAAACATATATGTGTGTTTCTATATAAATATGTGTGTTTTGCACACTTATGACACATAGCATTACATAGTGGAAAGAACTGAGAGGAAGGAGCCAAGATTTCACATCTTTGCTCTGTCAGTTCATCTTTCTGAGTCTCAGTTTCCTCCTCTTTTAAATGGAGATAACAATATATGTCCTCCCTACTGTACAGAGACATTATGAAGATCAAAAGAACTAAGGTATGGAAAGCACTTTCTAAGTTGTAAAACATCTTGCATATGTCAGGGCTAGGTCTTATATTTCCCTTGAGAAAATATGCTTGCATACTACCCAAGTAGCCCCTGAATTGTAGGGAATCCCATGAGAAGAGAGGTACCTTTACCCTTTCATAGACTGTCTTCATTTGTTCTTTGTGATTTTTCCCCCCTAGGGACCCCAAAGTGGCTGAAAAGGGAACACTGCCTTACAGGGGCACAGTTTTATTTTAGTCTGTCTCATTAGCACCCTGAGAGTCAAACATCTGTGTACTTTAGGCAGGGAGACAAAGGAGAACCATTGTCTTTAATTCCCTCCCTCCCTCCCTCCCTCCATCCTTCCCTCCCTTCCTTCCTTCTTTCCTTCCTTCCATCCATCCTTTTTTTCTTTCCTTTTCCTTCCTTTCTTCTGTTTCCTTCCTTTCTTTCTTTTTCCTGAACAGTGAAAGGAGGAGCTCCTAAGCTGTCTGCTATGCCTATATGAAGCAATTTCTTTTCTGTCTTCTATTTTAAAAAATTAGCATCCTTATTCCAGTGCAGAGACTAAATTGACTATTACAAAGCATGCCTTGGCTTCACAGCACAGATGCCTTTGGATGAATGAAAAAAGTCAAATCTGGGAGAACTGAAGGCCTTATGGCTTTTGGTTTTTCCCTGACATGTTTTGTTCAAAGCATGTTTATCTCTAGCTATGGAAATTAGGAACATCCTTTCCTTCTTGCTTCTTTAAGGCAGTCCCTAAATCTTCAGGGTTCCCATCCCGTTCAGAGGATTGTTGCTGTTGGGGTGAGATAATGGGAAACAATAGGAAAGGAGTAGTGAGCAAAACAGTGGGCTTGGACCACCACTGGTTTTTCCCTGCTACAGAGGCAGAAAATTGCATCTAAGTGCTGACATTTACTGGGTACTTTGAAAAGACGTTGTGGGTTTTTTTTCCCCTCTGTGCCAGGGAACAGACTGTTTCATCCATTCCCTCCTATGTTCTCTTCTTGAGTATTCTTACATTTTGAAAATGGTATAGAAAAGGGTCAGGTGTAAGAACTGCCTCCACACATTCACCCTCTGTCAAACCCTAATAGTTTCCCCTCTTTGCCCCAACCTCCTTGGGCACCTGCTGGGAGGATATCTCATTACAGCCACTGGCAAAAACAATAGGGCAGGCAGACAGGCCCCTAGCATTTGGAATCTGTTCTGAGGATCAGAACCCTACCGAGCTGCCACCAGTCAGTGTTAACATCTGTTACTTTGTTACTCTAATTCCTCTCCCCCCCCAAAATATATATATATATATATATAGAGAGAGAGAGAGAGAGAGATAGATAAAACCCTCTGAATCTCTAAGATCCCTCAGCTAACATCGATTGACTCAAACATTTACTGAGCTCCTGTTCTGTCTCAGGACCTGTAGGGACCATTAAAATGAAAAATAATAATAGTAACTCACATTTGTATAAGCAGCTTAAGGTTGGCTTGCCCCTTCCCACAAGGTGTTTATAGTCTTGTGTGGGGACTATGCTAAAAGAGTGAATAATGGAACTAGAAATTAGTAATAATTAATACAAATTAACAAAAAATTATTAATAATAATACTTGAATGTTTGCAAAGCACTTTCTTTACTTCATTTCATTGTCCTAATAATCCCATCAAGTAGATGCTCTTATTGTTCCTATTTTACAGATAAGGAAATTGAAGCTGAGAGAGTTCAGAGTGCAAAAGAGGGGCACAAACAAAATTCCATGAATTCAGAAGAGGACAAAAGTGGTCCTGGTTAGGGAGAACCAAGAACGGCTTCTGGAAAGAGCAGATATTTGAGCAAGGCTTTGAAGGGTGGGTGCAATCTGAAGAGGCAGAGATGGAGGGAACAGTGTGAGCAAAGGCCTCTAAGGTGTTTGAGAAGAATGGGGAGTAGTTGACAAGCCTGGGAAATTTCCTAATAGATAATTAACACCAGCCACACTGATAGGAAATGGAGAGCAATTTTTGCTGTTTCACATATATATTGTCTAATCACCCTGAATTGATTGTAAGCACAGAGAGGACGGGGACCATGGAAAAAATTAAGATGATACTTCTCTGTATGCCCAACTGTGTCTCGCGTAGGACTGACCACTCCTTGATTTTGTGATTGAATGCCCATTAGTACAGGTGCAACCATGCTCTCTCTCCTTTTCTCTTTCTCTCCTCCCCTCAAAAGGAAGGTGGTTATGTGGCTCTGTCCATGCACCTGCTCTCCAAATGGTAGTTCAGAGAAGTGAACTCATGACATCGAAATATTTTGCTTATTGAAATATGTTACTAGGAACATGTTTCACATTATTTGTATTTTATGTTTTATAACGGAATTTGACAAGAGTCAGGAAAGGAGCAGAGACTGGCAGGTTCTTTTGGTCCTGGTGTTTCATTGCTTGGTCTTTTCTGAACTTCTCTTCCTTCTCATGAACCATGGGGCATGTGGCCCTTAATATACAGGCAGAAAAAGAAGAACTAGTTCTGGCGTGGCCCATTATTTCATAACGATCACATGGGATCCCTGCTTTAGGGGACACTGATGTTACACCCACTAAGGGATTCCCTAGCAGCAACTTTTACAGTTCATCCTCCTTGCTCAGTCGTAGGAGTAGCTATTCAGAACTTCATGCATATGTCTCTGCTGTGGTTGGCTTTTCTTTCCATTTGTTGATTGAAAAAGTCCCAGTCCCTTGGGTGAGGAGAGAGTTAGAAAGAGTAATGACATTTAACATTTGTAGGTTTCCAAATGCAACATTTTCATTTTGGTATTATGTGAATAGGTGGTCAGTTCACATCTGTAATGGTCTAGTTCTTCAGTCCTAGCATATAATCCTGTCGATGGGTATGGATCTGATCATATACATATAAGTAATGCTTGGTATGTGGCTGTTAGCTATCAGATTTTGTTTAAATGACTTTCTTCCACAAGAAAATGGAGTGTAGAAAATGTACAGGCCACGTGAGGTGAATGTTTCTACCCCCTTATTCAGATCTGAAATTTTCAGTGTATAATTTGCACTTTTTTTTGGTGGGTTATGACCATATAAAGCAGAGGTGGCTAGATAGGAGGTTACATAGATATACTTATATAGAAACAGGCCAGCAGAGGATGTTCTCCAGCAGGGCACATTTCAACTCAGTTTCACGTCTCTATTCCTAAGGCATCAGATGTTACTAATTCTCCAAAAGCCAAAGATTTGCTATGAAGGCGAGATTCTGATTTGATTAAGATATTGCTTCTAGTCCTAATGTTGCTTTAGCAAACCATGGCTACATCCGTGATTGGAAATAAACTACATGTTATCTAAGGAGAAAAAAAAAGTTTTATGATTTGGAAGTCTTCAACAGAAGCCACATTTAGTGTAATTATAGTCCATTGAGATTAATTATAGGGCTGGTTGCCGGCACTGCCATACTTTAGGTTGTGTCAGCGTTTTTGTTATTAACCCTGTGCGAGACAAGTTTATGATTTGACTGGGCAGTTTTCCTCTAGAATGATTTTGCGTTTCATGTATTATTCTGGATGCAAATTGAATTTTCTTCCTACTTTGGGAATGATTTTTAAAAGATTCAAACTGAAAAAAAAATTCTTTTTGATAAGGAAAAAAGAAAAATTTCCTGTACTGACCTTTAGTAGGATCAGAGGTCCAGAGCAGAAGGAAATCTCAGCAAAGATAGCATCCAATCAGCTCATTTTATACTTGTGGAAAGTGAGGCCAAGAGAAATAGTTATACAAGTGGATCTATGTTCTCATTAAAGAGGGTATTACCTCTAATGATATAGATTGTAATCAATCTATGCCTGGCCATCCTGTGCAACTCTCGTCCGTGTCTTCCCTCGTCCACGCAGCATGCTTGGGGCCTTCCTTTCATGGATTCCAATGGAGTTTGTAGAATCTCCTTTGGCTGTCTGTCTCTTGTCCTTTGTTCTTTTTTTAATTACTAATTTATTTTGAGTTATCAACAATCACTTCCATACACTTTCGAGTTTTAAATTTTTTCCCCCTCCCTCCCCACCTCCTTTCCCAAGACAGCACACAATCTGATATAGGCTATACATATACATTCCTATTAAAGATATTTTCACATTAGTCATGTTGTAAGGAAGATTTAGAACCAATAGGAGGAACCACAAGAAAGAGGAAACAAAACAAAACAGAAGAGAAAAAAAGAGCAAATAGTATGCTTCAATCTGCATTCAAACTCCATAGTTCTTTCTGTGGATGTGGATAGCATTTTTCATCACGAGGCCTTTGGAGATGTCTTAGATCCTTGTATTGCTGGGAAGGGTTAAGTCTATCACAGTTAGTCATTGCACAACATGACTGTTACTGTGTACAATGTTCTCCTGGTTCTGCTCTCTTCACTCAGCATCAGTCCACGCAGGTCTTTCTAGGTTTTTCTGAAGTCTGCCTGCTCATCATTTCTTATAGCACAATAGTATTCCATTATATTCATATCCCACTTGTTCAGTCATTCCCCAATTGATGGGCACCCCCTCAATTTCCAATTCTTTGCCACCACAGAAAGAACTGTTATAAATACTTTTGTACATGTGGGTCCTTTTCCCATTTTTATGATCTCTTTGGGATACAGCCCTAGAAGTGGTATTGCTGAGTCAAAGGGTATGCACATTTTTATAGCCCTTTTTGTCCTTTGTTCTTACTGTGTGACTGGCCCATTTTTTTTCTTGGTCATGCATTAGAGGTGTTGAGCTACAGGTGACCAAAATGGAGGTTCACAGTTAGAAATGGTCAAGGTAAATGCTCATTTAGGAAACTAAATTGCACGATTCCTTTAATAACAGCTTTACATAGAATTTATTCTACCCCTGGTTGTAACTAACTATAATATAATGTGATTGATTTTTTTTTTAACCAAGAGAACAAAACTTGTACTTCCAAATGCATATTGTTCCCTTCAGAAGAGTTCCCTTGGGAGGCTATACATGTATTTCTCCCATGCTGTCAGCATTTGGAGCACTGGAGAAACCCCTCTTAGACAATTTCTCTGAACCTCCTCAACTGGTGGCAAACTGTCGTCCTTTGTGGGAGCCTTACTAATTCAGCAAATATTTATTTAAGGTCTCCTACATACCAAGTACAATACTATATTCTTAGGATTCATAGACAAAAATAAAATTCCGTCTCCTTAAACAACCTACATTCTATTAGGGGAGATAATATCTACGTGTAAAAGTATGTTAAAATATACACAAACTCAATACACGGTAATTTAGTGATTGAGGCACTAACACCAGGGAGCGGTATCAGGAGAGACATCAGATATCATGAAGGAATTGGCATTTGAGCTGAGCTTTGAAGAAAACTAGCAATTCTAAGAGTTTGAGGTAAAGAGAGTGTATTCCCGGCATGGGAGTCAGTTTTGCAAAGACACAGAGACAGGAGGTAGACTATTGTGTGTGAGGGACAGCAAGTAGGCCAGTTTGTCTGATCTGTGGAGGATGTGAAGGGGTGTGAGGTCTAATAAGGCTGGAAAGGTAGATTAGAGCTGGATTATGAAGGGCTTTTACATTTACAGAGGACTTTATATTCGATTTTGGAAGTCATAGGAAGCTAGTGGAGTTTTTTGAGTAGCAGGGTGACATCGTCAGACATATAATTTAAGAAGATTGCTTTAGCAACTTACTGGAGGATGCACTTGAGTGGGGAGAGACTTGAGGCAGGCAGCAGTTCATGATGATGATAAGGGCTTGCACCAAGGGTGTGGCAATGTCAAAGAAGAAAAGGGGCTCTATTTGAGAGATCTTGTGAGGGTAGAATCAATAAGACATGGCGACAGATTGGATGTGAAGGGGGAGGGGTGAGAGTGGCAAGTGAGAGATGACACTGAAGTTGTGAGCCTGAGTTTCTGGGAGGATGGTGGTGCCAAGCTTGGGAATTGGGAGATCAGAAGATGGGAGAAGCTTTTGGGGGAGAGATGAGTTCGGTTTTAGGCATGTTGAGTTTAGGATGTCTATAAGACATCCAGTTTGAGTTGGCCAATAAGTAGGTGAAGATGTGAGACTGACAGTTAGAAGAAAGGTTAGAGCCAGAGAAGTAGATCTGAGAATCATCCACATAGAGATAATAAATGGAATCCATGGGAGCTAATGAGATCACCAAGGAAAATAGCATCGAGGGAGAAGAGAATGCAGGACAGAGCCCTGAGGGGACACCCAGGTTTAATGGATGTGAACTGGCTGAAGATCAAGCAAAGGCTACTGAGAAGGAGCTGCCAGACAGGAAGGAGGAGAACCAGGAGAGAGAAATGTCACAAAAACCTAGGGAGAAAGAGGACCAAGGAGAAGAGGTGATTCAGCAGTGCAAAGGCTGGTCAAGAGGTCAAGAAGGATGAGGACTGAGAAAAGGCTGTTAGATTTGGCAGGTAAAGGATCAGTGCCATCGTTGGAGAAGGCAGTTTGGGTTGAATAATGAGGTTAGAAGCTGGACTGTGGAGTGTATAGAAGAGAGCAAGAGGAGAAGTAAGCTCACCTATTTTAGACAGCATTGTCAAGGAGCTCAGATGAGAAGAGGTATGGCTACTGGAGATGGGCCAATCAAGTAGGAGTTTTTTTAAGGATATAGGATGACATGAGCATGTTTGTAGGCAGCAGGGAGGCAGCTAGTAGATAGGAAGAGATTGAAGATTAGTGATCAAGTGGGAATGATAGAGGGAGAAATCTGCTAGGGAAAATGGGATGGAAGAAAAATCCTGCAAGTAGAGAGTGTACAGGAAGAGTTAGACGTATTAAAGTACAAAGGAAAGGTTAAAAGTATTAAATGATACACAGATGCCAAGACAGAGAAGGATTGAGAAAAGGTGATCAATTTTAATAATTAAGAGATCACGTGGTGACTTTGGGGAGAGCAATTTCAGTTGAGTGATGAGGTAAGAAGCCAGATTACAAATTGAGAACTGAGTGAGAAGAGAGGAAGTAGAGGAAACCCCAAATCATTCAGAAATACATCTGTTAAATGATGTGAGAAGGTGCTACTCAAATTGGGGAATACTGTTTGTGGGGAAAAATACAGAGAGACAAAGACAGAGATACAGAGGCAGAGAGACAGAGAAACAGAGGATTTTAAAGTAATCAGACTGTTTTTCCTGTAGTTTTATTAATTGGCCCTGAAGAAGTTTTAGAAATGATTTGAATGATGGTAGCCTCTTTGGCCACGTCTCTAGGCAGTGACTGCTTATGGTACTTACTGGCGAATGTACTTATTGGATTTGGCAGTGACGTGTAGTGGGAAGCTCCCAGGGCTACAATCAGAAGTTCTAGCCCCAGCTTTGCTAGATAGTTCCTAGCTTCACTTCTTACTTCTCAAAGCCTCAGCTTTCTCATCTGTGAAATGAGAGAGTCTGGCCGAATGACTTCAAAAGACTCTTTCAGTTAAAAAAAAATGTGATTCTGAAGTCTGATCTATATATTACAAAATCATTTATCATTTGATCTCACTTGAGGAAAAGGATTTGAAAGAAGTTCTAAGTCTACAATAGCCTATTGTAGCTTCATAAAAGTGTCTTTTCACCCCAAAATTGGAACATTCTTCCCCTTCCCTTGGGAATCATTTAATTAGGGAACTAATATGTGATAAACAAATATTCTCAATACATCACAATTATTATCACTTGAATAAAACCACACAACTGGCCGTGTATCAGAGTCCTGCAGCTCCTTAGGACTGAGAAGAAAGTGGAGACTTCCTCTTTGGCTTCCATAAAAGGATTTTATTAAATGAACAAAAGAATTGTGACAAATCCAGTGAATTTCTCAAACTCTCACTTTGGTTTTATTTCTCTTCTTCTCCTTCTTGTTGGTCCTGATAGATTATATTTTAACTTTTCTGAGAAGTGATGGTGAGTGGCTCTTATCAGGAATGAAGGACACCACAAATCAAGACTAAAATCAATGCTGTTCGGGGCTGTAAGTGTAAGATACAGTTATGGGGCACCAAGTGTTTTGCCTGTTTAACACACTGCCCCTTTGAAACTAAGAGCCAGAGACTTGCCTGGGGGTGAGTTGGGAAGTGATTTCCAAATATAGCCCTCTCATTGACTGAAATCTCTCTATGGCTGCTAGGTTACAGATCTGAATTCTCAATAACTATCTCCTGCTTCATATTTTCAAATACAGGAGGTAGCATGAGGAGCTAGGTATACCATAGTCACATGTACCATATTCCAAACACTGGAGAAAAGACCAAAAAAAAGATGTAAAACCCAACAACCCTTCATGATGCTGTCATACTGAAATTTTAGACCAGAAGTCTTGAAAATCACCTCTTGCCTTCTCCTACCCCAGTGCACACACACATACATACATCTCATTGAACAGTATGAGATCTTTGCTTTTACTCATAGAAAGAAAATTGAAATTGTCATATTTTGGCTAAATCATTTAATTTCATGTCAGGAAGAGAAAAGACTAACCTGTGAAATTAGAGCTTTTGATCATTGTAAAGTGGGTATCTTTAATAGACCATCTACTAGCCTGACAATGCAAGATCTTTGAACAAGGTGCCTCTCAACGAGCCCTTTAGACCATTTTAGATTTTAAGCTCTGGGGGTGAGGACTGTCATATTTCATCTTTGTATCCCATCACCACTTGGGAATAGCATCTCACATCTGGTTCATTCAGTGTTGCCTTTGTCCAATTTACTTACTTATGATAGAATGTAAGGTATTTGAGGGCAAGGAGTGTTTCATTTTTGACATCCTCAAAGGTACACAGCACAGTTCCTAGATCCATAATAGATATTTAATAAACATTTGTTGAATTGAATAACCACATGTATTTAAATGAGGCAACTCAGACCCTCTTCTGATGTTTATACTCTAAGAATACAAATGTCAAACCTATCCTTTTGTTATTTCAGGAGCCAGGGTTGGTCTTTTATAATCTGTTGGGTAGGTAAAATGGAATTCTTTATCATTTTCATCACATGTGGTGTTGGGACTAAGGGAGTCTCTGGATAGAAGATATGTTATTTAGGGTAGGCTAAGGAGCAGTGGGTGCCATGGAGACTCTTGGTACAAATAGTGAGGTGTAGCACTGTGGTAGAGTATAGCACACAGGCATGGAATGAGACAGATATCTAGGTAAATTATCTCCTTGAAGCAAGTAAAGTAGGTCAAGAGAAGGAAAGAAGCAGTAAGTACCGTCAGAGGATGTCAGTACCTTTTCCTGTGCCTTTCTGGATGGAGGGCTCCCAATGAAATACATATTTCTTGACTTCATTCTAGTTCTTCTCCTCAACTTTTGAACTTGGGAACTACCTGACCTATAAGGACATAGAAAGATTTTATTAAAACTTAAGGAGGGATTTTTACCCTCAAAGCAATGATATGTATTAGATGTGTGAATCACGTTGTCCAAAAATAGTTAGCAACACATGAAGTTCGTTGTGTGACCAAAAAAAAAACCCAAACTAAACAAAAATCACATGAATGACCTTGTTTGCATTGCAAGTTTTTGAAAAGGAGATGCTTTCCCCCACTTTACCCTCACCTTGGATGCCCTTTGTGGGGCTATAAGTTTCTTTACTTCTATGGAATTATGCATCTTGTTCAGATTTTGAAGGTCAATTTGCCCTGGTCTCAGAAGGGGCAGATGGTGTTGACCCATGCATTTGGTGAGTTATCTCACTAATGTTTGAGAACCAATCTCTCTGACCTCTAGTAGGTGAGTTTTATTAAGATTGTCCAAAAGACTGTCTTGGGGGGGGGAGGGTTGTGGTTGATAGCTTGTTTCAATTTATGGTGTTTGAACAACTTTTTTTTTGTAAAACCAACCAACCAACCTAAATTCATTTTATCAATCACTTGCATTTACCTCACAATTATATACAGTTGGAATCACAGATGAAAGGGACCTCAGAGACCACAGTTTGATAGATGAGGAACTGATACTCATACAGGTAAAATGACTTGCCCAAAGTCGCATAGGTCTTAAGTGGCAGAATTTGAATTTGAACCCAGATCATTTCACTCCAAATCTTGTATTACAGAGCACTAATCTAAATCCTCTAGCACCTTATACTTACAAAGAAAAAATATATATGTATATATATACATATATATGAATATGTGTACACACACACACATATATATAAAATCTCAATTACAAAGTATTTGATATGTGTTATCTCATTTGCCCTGCACAATATTCCACTGGTGATGTGTATATGTCTATGAGACAGGGAACACAATAATCTGTGAACAATTGAACATGAGTATCATGCAGAGGACAGTGGAGAAACACATGGTGATATAAGCAGACTACAACGTATATTAAATAAGCAGCTTCAAAGAAGAACAGGTATAAAATGTGTTATCAGGGCAATGCATTGATGAAGGAGCACCATGTGCATCATGTGGAAAGGATGCTAGGTAAACAGACAGAAAATGCCATTGGTGTCCCTGCAATGCCAGGAGGAAGTGTGGAAGGCCTCTGACACATTGGGTGACATGGACAAGAGGCAAACAGGATGTGCCGCAGTCTAGCTCATGAGAGGGAGCATCCAAATCCGTTGATCCCACAGCTGTTTGAGTATCTCATTTGCTCCTCTCAGCCAGCCTTTATCAGCTAAGGAGACTGAAGTGGAGAGCGCTGCAGTGACTTCTCAGGGTTACAGAAGCAGTAAACTGCCCAGGTGGGAAGCAAAGCTGGGGCTTCTTAACCCAAAGTGTGATTATCTTCCCACTACACAAGACTTCAAGGGCAAGTGAATGCTCTTCCTTTTGCAATGTAGTGATGGCCTTTGTGCATTGGTATTTCAGACTTTGCAGCCTCCTAGATTAGAAGTCAGGGTCTAAGGTCTTCTAATCTTTGTTCCAAGGCAAAGAACACATTGTTTAACTCACTTGTGTCTATTTTATTGCACCAGCCTGAATTTATCTGCCAAGGTTGTTACAACGAAATCACAGCTGATTTCACCTATTACAAATTCCTGCCCCATGAACTCAGCTGGCATTTAGCTTTGCTCCACAATCGTTCACCCCTTATAGCATTCCCCACAACATCTGTTCCAATTCAGTTCATTTTAGTTCAGTTATTTATTGAACAGGTGCCAGGATGTGTGCTTGGCACTGGGGGTCCAGCACAAGAGGAAAAGTAGCATAGGAGTCTAGATTTTGAACAGAGGCCTCTCATCTTAGAAAGGAAAACAAATGAGACTCAAGACTGGTGAAATGACTTGCTCACAGTCACATAGGTCATCAGGCCAGGGTTGGGACTTGGGTTCTAGGACTACAAGCTCAGTGCTATTCCAGTTGTACAGAGAAGCTTTCATTCTTCTGGGAGACACACCGTATTTATACTCAAATACTCAAGTGACCCTGTGATCTCATCAGTTCAGAGGCTCCTTCCTGTGATGCAGATCACAGTCCTGCCTGCCAACCCTGGGAGATTCTTGTCCATGTTTGCCACAGGGTGCCTACCTATTGTGCTAGTGGCCTTCCTCACTTTCTCCTGATGTTGCCAAGGTAACATTTGAGCGCTGACTGTCCATTTATCATTTCTTCTTTTTGTCACTTGACTATCCATCTTCTCTTCTTCTATAGTTCCGTGATGGCATCTTTTCCTCCCAGTTATTCTTTGGAGTTATTCATTGGTAATATGTTGCAGCCTGCTCACGCCTGCCATGTATGGTCCTTGGGGGTGATAATCATTTTTAATTCTGTAGAGGCAATGCTGTTGTATCTCTTGTTACTTTATAGCAACACTGCTATAATATTATTGAAAAGGTCAGCCTTTGCTTTCATGGGAAGCTTGGGGTCATTAAAGGAGCGTGGCAGTTTCCCACCTACTCTTCTCCTCTTCAGTCTTGGGCCCAGCTCATCCATCTTTGCTGTCTGTCCCAGATGTGTACGCTGATGGACAAACTCAATCGTGTCTCAGTCCAAATGTGTGTTGAAATCTGGGCAATAGATGTTCTTAATCCACTTGGTCTTTCTTACGTGCCTGAACAAGCCAAACTCTCTGAGGGATTATTGATCCCTTTCCAGAGGTGCTGCCTTTTTTTCTGGGGCTTGATACAACAAACGCTATGCAGTGTGCGAACAAGTGGGTGGGAGGGACCTGCCCATCTGCCGGGAATCCCTCTTTGACTTGGGCTTTACACTGGATGGCCTTCCTCTCAGGGTCAAATACATCTCCCTGTTTTAGGGCTTGTTTGCTGTTGAAGAGTTGGTGAACAGCATTACTTATGTTGTGATGTCTTCCCCCAAATCTTGATGTATCCATGGTAGAAACCTTTTTGTAAAAGAGCTTATGAGTTTATATATGCTCTTTTGAGAGGGGAGTAATCAACAAAGAATAGATACAGTGGGATCTTCTCTCTACAAAGTTTGATTAATTGTAAAATAACAAAAATATCCTTTATTATTGACTATTACTTTCAAAAGTATGCTTGACACTTGCAATTTACATATTGCTGACTCTCATAAAGATTTTGTATACGTAGGACTGCAGGCATATAGGTTAATTGATTAATGTTCTCTTAATTGCCTTTTTTGGTATTAAGATTCACAATTTTCTTCATACCTTTGGTTTATTTCTCTCTTGCATGTAGATTATACATCAGTCTCTCAACAACCTCTCAATTGTGTTGTATCCAAACACACATCTGCTCTCTATAAAAGGGGACAGATAGGTAGTGTAGGAGACAAAACACTGGACTTGGCGTCAGGAAGACCCCATTTCAAATCCCGCCATAGACCTTTACTATCTATGTGACCCTGGACAAATCACTTAACCTTTCTCAGCTTCAGTTTTCTCCTCTTTCAAATGGGGTGGTAATAATACCATAGGGTGATTATGATAATCAGGAGATATTTTGCAAAACTTAAGGCACTACATAAATTATTGTTATTTTATTTTTGGTCTGATCCAGGTGTTTTTCTTACCTTTTTTTCCCCTCAAAAATGCCATTTTTATCTCCTCTATAAGAACCTCTGGGACTGTGATGTCCAAGTATATTGTTTCCATTTTTTTTTGATGGAGAAAAGTATTTACTGCAATGTTTTTTGCAAATCTTGTCCATTTTTCTTCTATTTGTACTCCTTTTCCCATTTGAATCCTCGAATGCCCTTGACTCCTTAGTTGGATAGCTTGCCAAACTTTTAAAGAAAATTGCTTCTCTCTGCTTTGTGAGATAATGCTGCTCATAATCATTTGTCATCCTTCTCAGCAGAATTTTACAAGTAGTTTATATTCTAATCTGGTGTGGCTTTTGGCAACAGTATCTCCATTTGGCAAGTGGGTTAGATGTTTGCTGGCTAAGGCATTTAATGGACTCTTTTGGTCTTTTGGTCATAGCAAATGAAAATTTGAAGAATTCAGAAAAGCATGGGAAGATCTGTTTAAACAGATGCAGAATGAGGAGAATAATACACATAATGACTGCAGTAATGTAGGTGAAAAGAAGTATTTAAAGGAAGTTGAACTCTGAGTGATTCTAATGACTCATCTTGGTCCTGAATTGCAGATGAAAAAATACATTGCTCTTTTTTTAGTAGAGTGGTAGATTGGGTACATGGGTGCCAAATGTTGTAGAGACAGGCAGACCCCTACTGTTAGCTTTGTTTTTTTCTGAGCTAATTTTTTTTTAATTCCAAAGGTATCATGGAGACAATAAACCTGCAAATGACTATGATGTGAAAATAAAAGCATCAAAAGAATACTGACAAATAAGTTGTAATTTCCCCAAGGTCACACAGCTAGTGAGTAGCAAAGTAGGAGCTGATCATCTTAAGTGATTATCCCAGATAAACTGGAAATATGTATCCCATTTGTGGCAAAGAAGCTTGAGAAAATGAAGATACTTTAATTTGGCTACTCCTTAAGAACTAATCGAAGAATTATTGGAAAGGAGCAATTTTAAAAATATCTGTTTAGTCACACAGGGGCTTACTATTTTATTTAATGCAGTGAAAATGACAGCACTATTTTGAAAATCAAATTATCCTTGCAATTACTTTTCCTTTGACCTTTCATCTTCTACCAAGATTTATATATGGCATATTGACTGGCCTACATGACTGACACTCTTCCAGTATACCTTAGGATAAAGTTAATACCTTTCAGCACAGGAGAGGAAGGTGAATGGATAATATCAGCAGCATAATGGGAGGGAGTGAGAACAGTTATAGGTAACTCCATCCTAACAAAAGATGCTAGGAATGCTTTGTGACTTTCAACTCTAGATTGAGCAAAAGTCTAGATGTATTTTTCCTTTGGGGGTAGTTTTGTATGTGCATGTACGTATATGTGTGTGTGTGTGTGTGAGAGAGAGAGAGAGAGAGAAAGGGGTGGGGGAGATTATTTTGCTAGGCCATGAATTTTTTAAAATTAAGGGCAAATTATGCACACACACACACACACACACGCACACACACACGTATATCTCCAAGTTCTCCATATTGCAAAAACAATTTAAGTATAGACCTTGTGCTACATTTTCCAAAGGTACCAGCATGATGAAACTATATCAGTGTAAAAAGACTTTTTTTAATCAGAGTTTTTTTTCCCCATGTACAACCAAGCTCGGGAAAGTTTTAAGGTCATTAGCCCTATTTGCCTTCAATTTCTTGTCATTTTGAATATGCTCTTCTTTGAGCTCCACTGCTGCCCCTTTAGCTATCTTCTGCCTTTAGTTAATAATGGCAGAAATAAATTTCAGACTTCTCAGCATTTTAATCTCTAGATGTTTCACTGGCCACATCATTCTATCTATAGGGGATATCTATAGAGTGAGCCAGACATATATGCATAAATATATGGGATATGGGATTCTTTTCACTTAAGCTTCCTAGAATTAAACATACAGCTTATTCATGTACAGTGATGGAAGGGAGGTAAGTGTGGCAATCAGGCATTTGTGTAAAGAGCAGGCAGCAAAAGCAGTTTCCACATTGATCAGGAGATACTGTGTTGTAATGTAATGGGTCTCTCTGTATCTGCCTTGAGAGGAGAAGAGAAATGAATTGAGTATAAACCACCTGCATATTTATCCTCTGAATTTGATTCAATTCTTCAAACATGTATTAACTATCAACTGTATTACAGGCATTGCTAGGCGCTGGGAACACAAACACAAAACAGTTACTATAACCAAATAACTTGCATTTTACTTGGGTAATATAATGTTTACACAGGCTAGTGGAATAATAATAATGCTACATGGCTAGTGGAATAATCTCTCTCTCTCTCTCTCTCACACACACGCACACACACACACACACACACACAAAACCATCCCAGTGGAAAAATACATCTAGACTTTGGCTTAATCTTGAGTCACAAGTCACAAAACACTCCTTGCATTTTGTATTAGGACAGTTACCTAATAAGAAAAGTAAATATAAAATAATTTTGAGGGCTAGGACACTAGGAACTTGGGGTATCAAGAAAGGCCTCATGGAGGAAGTCACTCAGGCCCTAGACCTTAAAGTGAGCTAAGGAGTCTAAGAGGTGGGGATACAGAGGTAGTACATTCCAGTCATGAGGAGTTCGGAGATGACATATTGACTTTGACTGGAATGTAGAGTATCTTCCACCTAGCCTCGGTGAGCATTACATTTTACCTAAAGTTCATTTCAAAGACTGGAGAGACCATTTTAAAGCTGCACTACTGGATTAGTATCCAGAAACAGATGTGCCTTGAAATCTCACTTTAAATTCCAACACTCATTTGTCAAGAGGATCACAGCCTTAGAGAAGAAGCTAACTAGAAATCACTTAAAACAGAAATTCATGGTGTCAGACATTGTGAAAGAGTCCTACTCTGTAGATCAGAGAGTAGCAGGGAAATACTTCCAATGATAATTGGGCCTGGCCAAGTCTGAGACCTCCCTGACTGGTTCACAATGGCAGATAGATTACTGCTCTGTTGATCTATCAGACCAGAGCTATTTGTATGTTCACCTTCTTCTCCTTGTGCATGTGATTCAGGCAACATCCTGTTCCAGCAGAATCTTCTGCCAGTGATATTTGGGAACTCAGGAGCTCTTCCTCCAAGTTATGCCTTGGAACTGCCATGGCAGTCTTCATGCTGCCTACTTGCTACTTAAGAATGCCCATCTAGTGGTGGTGATTATTTTGTTCTGTGCATGCCCTTTCTCCCCCATTTAAGGACAAAAACCAGGTCTCCTAGTTCCCATTTGCCAGACATTCAGCAAGAGGCCCTATATATAACTGGGCTCAGCAGATGTACACAAATAGTGACAGAGATAATGATGGAACTTCTATGGTTCAAATAGGGCTTCTGGGCAATATCAAACCTCTTGTTAATACAGGAAGCTTTATGTGGGAAATCATTCTAGACTTCATAAAGAACAAAGACATAGTATTCCAATGAAAGATTTCCCCATGCCGCAGAAACCAATGGGCATATATTGTATTCCTCTCCTTGCCACACCATCCCCAAGGTTCATGCCATAGGACTACCTTAAAGGTGAATCATCTTAGCACCATCCTTTTGGGACATCTAGAATGAAGGAATGGCTGCTCCACTACCAGGGCATCCCAACACTGGAATGGGAGTCTCACTCAAGTTGAAGTGGTTCTTTACCTGGGCATCTTTAAGAAGGGAAGAGATGATTGTCTTGCCTAGCGGGCTGAAACCTGGCCAAAGTTCAGGGACTCCACAGGCAGCAAGGTTCCCATGCTATGTGGTGGAAAAAACCAGTAGGTTTAGGAATTACAAAGAATCCTGGGTCCCAAAGCCTCCCCCAAGTCTTAATAGTCCTGTGCCCTTGAGCTAGGGTCTTATCCCTTTGAGCTTTTGTTTCTTTGTAACATCAGGATAGTAATAGTTACACTCTCTTGTGGCATCATTGAGTGGTTTGTTGTAAGGAAAACACTTTGTAACCCTTCAAGTAGTAGGAAAACCAGAGCTGCTGGCAATGAAATAAAGGATTCTGCCAGACTCGTGGCTGCCCAGATATTTAGTCTTGGTGTAGGCAACAGGGATTTCGGTGTCAAATTGTAAAGCATAAGCCTAGTTTAAAAGCTTATACATAGCTTAACAGGTTTGGGGGTTCAGTGTGATAGAGGGCAAGTCTGTTTGCTCAGTGATTACAAGACAGATAGATACAATATTTATAAGGTTTAGCAACTCTTGTGCAAATGTAGGCTCTGGAGAACACACAATAACAGAGCAGGAAAACACTGTGTGCTGTTATCTCAAAGCACAGCTACCCGGGCTTCAGGGCCCGGACTCACACTGTAGTCAGGAGCCCAGGAGTTTGCAAGAGTAATTTATGGTGACACTGATGAGACAGATTTCATTTTGATTCTGTAACTGATGAAGTTTTCCTAAGTTAAAGAGTCAGCTAGTGCTTAAGTAAATATCCTGCCTGACCACGTTGAACTCTTATGCTATGCAGTTGTTTGAAGTATTTGCCTTAAAACACTTGAGTCATGAAATGACCCATAAAAGAGGAAGTGCCCCTATAGATGCCCAATACACTGAGGGTTTGGTTACTTTACCAGGCTCTTTACCCAGGCTCTTGCCCCTCAGTTGGAACTGTAATGGGTTTCAGAAAAAAAAGTAATAAAATGAAACAAATGTTTTATGCAGTTTTGGTAGAAAAAAGCTTTCAAAGAAAATTTTAGAAAAAGAACAAAGACTCTTCCATGTTTCTATAGAAATCAGTAGTGATCAGGAAGAGAGGATTTCTTTCAAATGTCCATTTTAGTAAGGCTAACTTAACCACTTGGCACATTGGGAAGCTAATGCATATGCCCCTTCTCACCTGTCATAGCTGTTCTCCATATATTTGGGGACAGGGCTTCTCTCTATAGGAGTCTGCCTCCTTTCCCCAAAGGGGATGAGCTCCTGAATCCCGAAATAGTATTGTCTGTAGATTCTACTGGAATGAATCACAGGCACAGGTTTGTAAAGAGCAGTAATCTATCTGCCACTGTGATTGTGTCAGAGAAGCCCCAGACTTGGCCAGGCCCAGTTATCATTGGAAGTGTATCCCTGCTACTTTCTGACCTACAGAGTAGGTCTCTTCCACAATTGTGTCTTATGTCATGAATTTCTGTTTTAAGTGGTTTCTAGTTTGCTTCTTCTCTAAAGCTGTGGTCCTCTTGACAAATGAGTGTTGAAATTTGAAGTAATATTTCAAGGCACATCTGTTTTTGGATCCTAATCCAGAAGTGCAGCTTTAAAATGGTTTCTCCAGTCTTTGAAATGAACTTCAGGTCAAATGTAATGTCTGGATGGTATAGCCATACTTTGTTTCCATATTACATGTCCCAAAGGTACAGAAGACTATCTTATAACTGAAAAAGGTGTTTTACCTTTGTCTGACATTTATCATATCTGTAAACAATCTAGTCTCTTGGCATGACAGCGTATGTCATGGTCCAAACTACGATGTGAATTCATTCATATTTCTTTCTGTTGTAATTACATGGTTACAATCAGCGAAAGGTAACATTTACAGCCGTCTTACTTTGCATTAGGTAGATCAAAATGAATAATTTTGAAATGTAAACTTCCTCCAACATAAGAAATATCAAGGAAAAACACAATTCATAAGAGAAAAGAGTTATAAAATAAAAGGACCATATTTCATAGCATCTGTGCTGTAAATACTGTAGATTGTCATTAATGAAACACCATACCAGACATACTTACAACCACAGTTACGGAGCAGTTAAGCAAGCAGTGTCCAAAGTTATGTTAATTCCCTTGAACAATATATATTGTGAAACCTGCCTGTCATTCTAAAAGTTATCAGATAATTACTTCCCATTTTCTTGTGCTAGGTTTTTTACTGTCTTTTTTTTTTGCCATTGAATGTGAACTAAAGTTTTACCAAGTACTGCTTGGGGAGGATGTGAGACAGGAAATTCAGGAAAAAGTCCAGGTTTCAAATTTTCACACGTTAAAAAATAGATATTACTCACTGCTTTGTGTGTGTGTGTGTGTGTGTGTGTGTGTGTGTGTGTGTGTGTGTAGGTTTACAGAGGGAAAAAAATTTAACATCATTAAATAGTCATTTCACATAGTTGCCTAGAAGTGAAGCAGTGTGATATGGTGGTTAGAGTGAACATAAGTGTTAGTTATTAATATAACATTAATTGATTTTCAAAGCATTGATAAACTAATATTAATTGTTATGACAAACAAGAATAGTTTTTCTGAGTCTCTTGGAGAGAGAGAAAGATATATGAGGATTAGCCATAAAGGTGGCTCTTTATTCTTTTTCTACCTTAGAGGAGATATAGTCCTAGAGTTCAGCTCAACTTTGGAAAGTTATTGCTGGTACCAGGTGAGGGCCTAGTGCTGGCTTGCTCTGGAAGAGATGTGAAAGCCATGGTGGTCTGAGAACTAAGCTGAATTTCCTTCTCTGTGCTGTTAGTAGGGACAGGGCCTAGGGCCTATGAAAATGCTGTTGACTCTCTGTTTAACAAAGCTTGTGACAAAAATTGCTTCTTGAATAGAATCACAGGATCTCAGCAGAGGAACAAACGTCTCTTGCTTCACACCATCCATACCTGACCAATAATCCCCTGTACACCAAACCTAGCCAGTGGTCAGTCAGTTGGGGAAGCCACTGTCTTCTGAAGCAGCCCATTCCTCTTTGGTATTGCTCTAATTTTAAGGAAACTTTTCTTCATGTGAAATCAAAAAGAGCTTCTTTTCAGTTCTCCCCCCCCATCCCTTTGCTCCTCATTCTGCCCCCTGAGACCAAGCAGAATAAGTCTAATTCTCTCTCCACAGACCCCTCTACCACCCTCCCCCAATAATTATAGACAGCTATCATTTTTCCACTCCTAAGTCTTTCCTTCTTCAAGCTAAACATTCCCAGTTTTTTTCCATTGATCCTCATATGGCATGGATTCAAGGTTCTTAGCCATGCATTCCCCAAAGGGACCTGGGAAACACAGACATACCTAAGGTCTCTAACTGGACTCTGTCTGTGAGGATGCAGAAGTGTCTCCTCTGCCCTAACAGGAAATCAGTGTGTGAAGGGAGTATATTTCCTTCTCACCCAGACCACTCAGGTGGTTGTTAGTTTAAGAAAATCTTGACTTCTCGGAAGTTTACATCTTTCAGTGAAAAACTCATTCTTTCTCAGATATTGAATGGAGATTTGGAACTTTTGGACAATGTTTAACCAAATTAAAGAAACTTCTGGTCTTGTTTCTTAAAATTGATGGGTCTGTGGATTTTTGAGTCTGGGCACTCCCTCCAGTGAAAGATTTTGTAACCCATCTATGCCTCTCAGCCTGAGAAATTCAGGTTCATGTCCTCCCATAGATCTGCCCAACTCTGTGACTCCAGGCATATCACCAATCCTCTCTGAGCCTCAGTTCCCCCATTTGTCAAATGGGGATAAATACTATTTGGATCACTTAGTTCATGGGCTGTTTTGAGGAAAGTGTTTTTGTAAAATTCACTATTCCCTTATTGAGAGTTATCGTGATTATTACTGATAAGCATCCTTGAAGTTTTCATTTGTTCGTTTGGTTTGGTTTTGCTGCTGTATTTTGACAGGCTCTCAATTGTTCTTGTTTCCAACCCCAAGAATAGCACTAATGGCTTTGCACAGGTTCAGGGTGAGATTTCCTTTCCACCCATATTTGTTAGCCGCCTGTGGAGGTCACTGTTCATTAGCGTGGCACAATCATGGCCATTGCCTTTAAATGACTCCTGGCTTTCCTGGGTTTCTGAAGCCTCCTGGAGTCACATGGTTTTGGGAGACCCTGACCTTGCCTTAAAGAAACTTGCAATTTACTATCACAAAGTGATATATGACTTCTTGTTGGGAACTTGAAGGATGTTTCTGCAATACTGTTTTCCTCCCTTATCTAGCTGACATCCTTGTCCACTTGAATCAAACAACAGTTTTGAAAGTTTTAAAATACTTGAGTCATACAATGGCCTTGACCCTGGAAAGAAGAGTTGCCTACAGCTGCTTAGTGCCCAGAGGATTTGCTATTAGGCTCATGCCTAGCTTTACCTAGCCTCTGCTTTTTCAGTTGTTAAATAATGCTAGACATAGAGTGTCCAAAAGTAAGCTCTCCTATTTTTAATAAAACATTTAAATGTGGTACTTTGCTCTTCAGCATGACCTTTCTAATTATATCTTCTTATTTCACCAAGATATCAGGAACTCAGATCCCACACTAATTGTCAGTCAGTAAACATTTATTAAATCCCTACTGTGTGCCAGGAACTGCACTAAGCTTTGGGGATACAAAGTCAAAAGCCAGACCTAGCCCTTGAGGAGCTCATGGTCTAATGAAGGAGACAATATACAGATAGCTATATGCCAGCATACTATAGACAGGATAAATAGGAAATAATCAACACAGGCAAGACACTAGAATGAAGTGGGGTTGGAAAAGGATTAGAATAAATGGTAGGATTTAAGCTGGGACTTGAAGGAAGACAGAAGGTAGAGATGAGGGAGGAGAGCATTCCAGGCATGGGGACAACCAGTGGGAGATAGTACGTTCTTTTTCAAGGAACAGCAATAAGGCTGGTGTTATTAGATAAAAGAGTACATGGGGCACTATAAGGTGTAAGAAGATTGACAGTGGTGGAGGAAGGGACAGGGACAAGTTATGAAGGACTTTGAATGCCACATAGATTTTATATTTGATCCTGGAGGTGATAGAAGTCACTAGATTTTATTGAGTGGGGGTTGGGGTGATATGGTTGGACTTCTACTTTAGAAAAAATTACTTTGGTGGTTGATGGTGAAGGATAGACTGGAATAGGGAGTGACAGGCAGACCCACCAGCAGGCTATTGTACAAGTCCAAGAGTGAGGAGATGAGAAGCATACTGCCTAATGGTGGCAGTATCAGGGGGACATATTCAAGAGATGCCACAGAGGAATCAACAGGCCATGACAACACATTAGATATGGGGTGTGAGAGAGAGTGAAAAGTCAAGGATGACACCTAGATTGGGAGCCTAGGGGACTGGGAGGATAGTGGTGCCCTTAAGAGTTGTAGGGAGCTTAGGAAATGGAGAGGGTTTGGGGGGAAATGTAATAAGTTCAGTTTGGGGCATGTTAAGTGTAAAATATCTATAGGACATCTATTTCAAGTTGTGTGAAAGGAATTTGGAGTTGTGAGACTAGAGGTCAGGAGAAAGGTTAGGTAGGGATGTTTAAGTAGATGTGAGTAATTGGTATTGTGGAAATGGGCATCCTAAGAGAAGAAGTATAGAGATGCTTACTATAACATTTTCCTCCATTTTAAAAGATCGCACTCCTGACCATGAGCATCATCTATGAATAGGTATGACTGAAAGTGTCCATGCAAGACTGAAAGCCCTTTGTTCTGGGTCCATGCAAAGCTCCTCCCTAGACTAGCACCTACAGCTGTTACCCCCAAAGCTTAGTGGCCAGCTAAACAGCAAACATGGTAGAGCTGGGAGGGAGGGAGGGCAAGACTTTATTTTTCCAAGCTGCATATCAGGCAGGCTTGTCGGCTTCAGTCCTTTCTTAGCCACCCACAATTAAACCACATTGCTTTAGGTCATGCTTCACTGCATCCTGTTCCTTGGCCTTCTCTGCCTGCTATGATTGCCATACTTCAGTTTTCTTTAAAAAAAAAACCTTGCAATTCAACCCAGGAACTGTATGAACACAATTACAAAACACTTTTCACGCAAATAAAATCAGATCTAAATAATTTGAAAAACATCAGTTGCTCATGGGTAGGCCGAGCTAATGTAATAAAAATGACAATTCTACCTAAGCTAATTTACTTATTCAGTGCCATACCAATCAAACTACTAAAAAATTATTTTATAGAGTTAGAAAAAATAATAACAAGATTCATTTGGAAGAACAAAAGGTCCAGAATATCAAGAGAACTAATGAAAAGAAATGCAGGGGAAGGTGGCCTAGCCATTCCAGATCTTAAATTGTATTATAAAGCAGCAATCATCAAAACTGCTTGGTACTGGCTAAGAAATAGAGTGGTGGATCAGTGGAATAGGTTAAGTATGCAAGACACAGTAGTCAATGACTATAGTAATATATTATTTGATAAACCCCAAAGACCCTAGCTTCTGGGATAAGAACCTACTCTTTGAAAAAAACTGCTGGGAAAACTGGAAAAGAGTATGGCAGAAACTAGGCATAGACCAAAATCTCATACCATATACCAAAATAAAGTCAAAATGGGTACATGATTTAGATATAAAGGCTGATACTATAAGCAAACTGAGAGAGCAAGGAATAGTTTACCTGTCAGATCTATGGAGAACAGAAGAATTCATGACGAAACAGGAGATAGAAAACATTACGAAAAGCAAAATAGATAATTTTGATTACATTAAATTGAAAAGTTTTTGCACAAAGCCAATGCAACTAAGATTAGAGGGAAGGTAGAAAATTGGGAAAGAATTTTTACAAAGAGTCTCTCTGATAAGGGCCTCATTTCTAAAATATATAGAGAATTAAGTCAAATTTATAAGAATACAAGCCATTCCCCAATTGATAAGTGGTCAAAGGATATGAACAGACAGTTCTCAGATGAAGAAATTAAAGCCATTTATAGTCATATGAAAAAAATGCTCTAAATCACTATTGATTAGAGAAATGCAAATCAAAACAACTCTGAGGTACCACATCACACCTATCAGAATGGCCAACATGACAAAAGAAGAAAATGATCAATGTTGGAGAAGATGTGGGAAAATTGGAACACTAATGCATTGTTGGTGGAGTTGTGAAATGATCCAACCATTTTGGAGAGCAATTTGGAACTATGCCCAAAGGGCTATAAAAATGTGCATACCCTTTGACCCAGCAATAGTGCTTCTAGGGCTATATCCCAAAGAGATCACACAAATGGGAAAAGGACCCACATGTACAAAAATATTCATAGCAGCTCTTTTTGTGGTGGCAAAGAATTGGAAATTAAGAGGATGCCCATCCATTGGGGAATGGCTGAGCAAGTTGTGGTATATGAATGTGATGGAATACTGTTGTGCTATAAGAAATGATGAACAGGCTGACTTCAGAAAAACCTGGAAAGACTTGTATGGTCTGATGCTGAGTGAAGTGAGCAGAACCAAGAGAACGTTGTACACAATAACAGCCACGTTGTGTGGTGACTAATATTGATAAACTTAACCCTTCCTGGCAATACAAGGATCTAAGACATCTCCAGAGGCCTTGTGATGGAAAATGCTATCCACACCCAAAGAAAGAACTATGGAAGCCGAATTGTTATTTTTTTTCTCTTCTGATGAATTTTGTTTCCTCTTTCTGATGGTTCCTCCTATTGATTTTAATTTCTACTTGCAATATCACTAATGTGAAAATATGTTTAATACGAATGCAACTGTATAGCCTATATCAGATTGTACGCCGTCTTGGGGAGGGTGGTGGGGAGGAAGGGGGAGAAAAATTTTAAACTCAAAAGCAAAAAAAAAAAATCTTGTAATTCAGACTGGTCCCCACTTAAAGGCTGGCCATCATCTTCCCTCCTGAACCCCTCCCTCCTGCCCCAACCAGATTAGTCGATTAGTCCCACTTGGTGAGTTTTGACTGTATTTAAAAGAAATCTAGAAAATCTGTACCTTCAGAATAGATTTTAAAGATGAATTCAAGGTAGCAAACTTATTTTCTTGATTAAAGGGAGAATTTCAGGAGCAATGCTGAAGGTCTTTCAGCCCATCAAACCTTGGACAAACTGCCCACTTTGATCCTGCTATCTAAACAATTACAATGAAGAAATCCTTGGAAAACCACCTACATTTGGTTATGATGTCCCTAGCTCAAAGACAGGCAGCCCTCAAGCAGCGTGTTCATTTTCAAGAGGTTCTATAAGCTTCCTGTGCTGTTTAAGGAGTTTCTCACATGGAGACAGATTGACATATGGACGTCTGATAAAGTGTTTATTCCAGTCAGATCTAATTAAGTAGCAATTTGGAGTCAAAGGGCAGGCTGCATGAAGGGATTGATCACTAAGAATATCTACATATAGGAAACAAGGTGCTCGACATGGAGGGGAAGGAATTATTTCCTGGCTACCTTAGCATTCATTTCTGTTAAATATTTGAGGGTCATAAGAACTAACTAGGCTTCTGGTCCAAGATGTATAGGGAATGGAAAATAGATGGGTTTCTGTGCTTTGTCCCCTTTGATTTATTTCTCCAGTTGGCCTTTTTCTCTTCTCTAAAGAAGCCTGCCTTTCACACAGCCCTTCTTCCTTTCCTGTCACCTCACTCATATCTCTCTTAGAAGCTGAGCAATGAAGACCCCTGAATCTAGAAATAAGCTGGTCAGTCACTCTTGTTTTTTGGTGGTAGCCCAGTGGAAATGTAGGCTAAAGAAGGAATAGACATTATCAGTCCTGTTGATGTTTTTGGGTTTTCCATGGAATACAGTTCTCATTTCTCTTCCTTTTCCCTTCACCATAATAGATAATTGAGTATATATGCTCAAGGAAGAGTTTGCACACAGTTCTAGAATATCTTTTAATTGAAGTAATGTTAATTAAGCTCATTCTACATCTAGAGAACATGGTAGAAATTGGAACTTTGTGGATGTAAGGTTTTGCATCATTTTTTTTCTTGTTCTTTCTCCATGTTTATATCTTATTTCCCCAATTAGATTGTAAGCTTCCTGCTAGAAGGACAGTCTTTCAAAGCTGATTATCTTTACAATATTGCTATTACTATGGAAATTTTTCTCCTGGTTCTGCTCACTTAACTTCAAATCAAGTCATAGATTTTCCCAGGTTTTTCTGAAACCATTCCCTTCATCATTTCTTATAGTGCAATAGTATTCCATCACAATCATATACCACAACTTGTTCAGCCATTCCCCAATTGATGGGCATCTACTCACTTTCCAATTCTTTGCCACCATGAAAAGAATTGCTGTAAATGTTTTTGTACATATGGGTCCTTTTCCTCTTTCTTTGATCTGCTTGGGGTATAGCGCTGGTAGCAGTATTACAGGGTCACAGGATATGCAGAGTTTAATAGCCTTTTGGCCATACTTCCAAATTGCTTTCCAGAATGGTTAGTCTAGTTCACTAATAGTGCGTTAGTGTGCCCGTTTCCCCACATCTCTTCTAGCATCCGTCATTTTCCATTTTTGTCATCTTAATCTGATGAGTGTGAGGTGGTACCTTAGAGTTGTTTTAATTTTCATTTCTCTAATTATTAGTGATTGAGAGAATTTTAACTTATGGTTATTAATAGCTTTGATTCCTTCCTCTGAAAGTTGCCTATCCATATCCTTTGACCATTTATTAATTGGTGAATGACTCTTGTAAATTTGACTCAGTTCCCTATATTTTTTGGTTCTTACATTTTTTTTGGTCCTGTCTTTTTTAACATTCATTTTTAAAAATTTTGACTTCCAAATTCTCTCCCTTTCTTTAGCCCTTCTCCCACTCATTGAGAAGGCAAGCAACGTGATACCCATTATACATATGAAATCATGTACAACATGTTTCTATATTAGCTATGTTTAAAAGAAAAAGGCAAGAAAAAGAAAGTGAAAATCATTATGCTTCATTCTGTACTCAGAGTTTAGTTCTCTTTCTGGAGGTGAATAGCGTTTTTCATCATGAGTCCTTTGGAATTGTCTTAGATCATTGTATTTATAAGAGTACTTAAGTCTTTCATATCTATTTTCTATTTAAATATTCTATTTCTTGTTTTGTTAATCTAACATAACATTTAACACTTCATATTTTTATAAGTATTTATCCATTTCATTTAGATTGTGAGTTTTGTTGGCATATAATGGAGCAAAATAGCTCCTAACAATTACTTTTATTTCCACTTCATTGGAAGTGTATTCACCTTTTTCATTTTTGATACTGATAATTTGGTTTTATTCTTTTTTTTTTTCAAAATTGAATTAGCCAATGGTTTGTATATTTTCTTGTTTTTTTTTTCCTCCTAAACAACTCCCAGTTTTATTTATTAGTTATTTTTTTTAAACTTTCAACTTTGTTAATTTGATTTTCCAGGATTTCTATTTTGGTGTTTCATTGGGGAGTTTTAATTGCTTCTTTTTCTAGTTTTTCTTAGTCGCATGCCTGATTTCTTGCTCTACTCTTTCTCTTGTTTACCAATTTAAGTATTTAGAGACACATATTTTCCCCTAAGTAGTGTTTTGGTTGCATCCCACAAATTTGAGTATGTCGTATTATTGTTGTCATTATCTTTAATGTAATTATTGATTGTTTCTATGATTTATTGTTTGACCTACTAAATTTTTTTTTTTTTTGGCTAGGCAATGGGGCTAAGTGACTTGCCCAAGGTCACACGGTTAGTAAGAGTTATGTGTCTGAGGCCGGATTTGAACTCAGGTCCTCCTGAATCCAGGGCCGGTGCTCTATCTACTGCGCCACCTAGCTGACCCTTGACCCACTAAATTTTTAGGATTAGGTTATTTAGTTTCCAATTAATTTTAATCTATGCTTCAAAGGGCCTTTATTGAATATAATTTTTATTTCATTATTGTAAGAATAGGCTACATTTAATATTTCTGCTTTTCTACATTTGTTTATGAGGTTTTTATGGTCTAATACATGATCATTTTTTTTGTGATGGTACCATGCACAGTTGAGAAATAGGTATACCCCTTTCTATTCCCATTTATTATTTTCCAGAGGTAATATTTTTCATATCTAACTTTTCTAAAATTCTCTTCATCTCCTTAACTTTTTTTGTATTTATTTTATGGTTAGCTTTATCTAGGTCTACAAGGGGGTAAATTGATATCCCCCACTAGTATAGTTTTATTATCTATTTTATCCTGTAACTGATTTCATTTTTCCTTTAAGAATTTGGATGCTATGCTATTTGATGTGTATATGTTTAGTATTAATATCAATTAATTGTCTGTGATACCTTTTAGCAAAATATAGTTTCCTTGATTACTTATTTTATTGAGATCTATTTTTGCTTTTGTTTTGTCTGAGATCGCAATTTCCAGCTCTGCCTTTTTTCTTTCTCTAAAGCGTAATAGATTATTCTCTTTTTTTTAATGGTAATTTTTATTTTTTTGTTTTTGTTTTCAACATTTACTTCCCCAAGATTTTGAGTTCCAAATTTTCACCCCATCTCACCTCTCCCCCCACCCCAAGATGGCATACATTCTAAATACCCCTTCCCCTCCCTAGTCTGCCTTCCCTTCTATCTCTCCCCCCCTTCTCTTATCCCTTTCCCCTTCAATTTTCCTGTAGGGCAGGATGGATTTCTGTATCCCATTTCCTGTATTTCTCATTTCCCAGTTGCATGTGAAAACATTTTTTTTAAACATGTGTTTTTAAAACTTTGGGTTCTAAATTTTCTCCCTCCCTCCCTCCCCACCCACCCTCATTGATAAGGCAAGCAACTAAATATAGGTTATATATGTGCAGTTATGCAAAACACTTCCATAGTAGACATGCTGTGAAAAACTAACTCTGTTTCCCTTAATCCTATCCCACCCATCCATTTATTCTATTCTTTCTTTTGACCCTGTCCCTCCTCAGAATTATTTGCTTCTGATTATTCCCTTTCCCAATCTGCCCTCCTCTCTATCATTCCCCTATTCTCTTGTCCCCTTCCCCCCCTATTTTCCTGTAGGGTAAGACAGATTTCCACACCCAGTTGAGTGTGTATGTTATTCCCTCCTTAAGTCAAATCCTATGAAAATAAGATTCACTCATTCCCTCTCACCTTCCCCTATTTCCCCTCCACTGTAAGAGCCTTTTCTTTTCTGTTTTTTTTTTGTGGGATAATTTACCCCATTCTACCTCTCCCTTTCTCCTTCTCCTAGTATATTCCTCTCTTACCCCTTAATTTTATTCTCCAGATATAATTTTTAACTCACCCTGCACCCTCTATCTATCTATCTATCTATATCTGTGTATACGTACATATAATATTTTCCCCTCCAACTACCCTAATACTGACAAAGGTCTCATGAGTTACAAATATCATCTTTCCATGCAGGAATGTAAACAGTTCAACCTTAATAAGTCTCTTATGATTTTCTCTTTCCTGTTTACCTCTTCATGTTCCATTTGAGTCTTGTATTTGAAAATCAAATTTTCTATTCAACTCTGGTCTTTTCATCAAGAATGCTTGAAAGTCCTCTATTTCACTGAATGACCATGTTTTCCCCTGCAGGATTATACTCAGTTTTGCTGGGTAGGTGATTCTTGGTTGTAATCCTATCTCCTTTGCCCTCCAGAATATTATATTCCATGCCCTGCGGTCCCTTAATATAGAAGCAGTTAAATCTTGTGTTATCCTGATTGTGTTTCCACAATATTTGAATTGTTTCTTTCTGGCTGCTTGTAATATTTTCTCCTTGACCTGGGAACTCTGGAATTTGGCTACAATATTCCTAGGAGTTTTCCTTTGGGGATCTCTTTCAGGAGATTGGTGGATTCTTTCAATATCTATTTTGCCCTCTGGTTCTAAAATATCAGGGCAGTTTTCCTAGATAATTCTTGAAAGATGATGTCTAGGCTCTTTTTTTGATCATGGCTTTCAGATAGTCCAATAATTTTTAAATTCTCTCTCCTGGATCTATTTTCCAGGTCAGTTGTTTTTCCAATGAGATATTTCACATTGTTTTCTAATTTTTCATTCTTTTGGATTTGTTTTACAGTGTCTTGATTTCTCATAAAGTCACTAGCTTCCAGTTGCTCTATTCTAATTTGTAAGGAAGTATTTTCTTCAGTAAGCTTTTGGACTTCCTTTTCCATTTGGCCAATTTTGCTTTTTAGGGCATTCTTCTCCTCATTGGCTTTTTGGACCTCTTTTGCTATTTGGGTTAGGCTATTTTTTAAGGTGTTACTTTCTTCAGTATTTTTTGTGGTCTCCTTTAGCAAGCTGTTGACTTGTTTTTCATGATTTTCTTGTATCACTCTCAGTTTTTCCTCTACTTCTCTTACATGTTTCTCAAAATCCCTTTTGAGCTCTTCCAAGGCCTGACACTGATTCATATTTTTCTTGGAGGCTTTGGATGTAGGAGCTTTGGCTTTGTTGTCTTCTTCTGGTTGTATGTTTTGATCTTTGTCACCAAAGTAAGATAATATAGTCTGACTCTTTTTGCGCTGCTCACTCATGATCCTGGCCAATTACTTGAGTTTTAAACTCTTTGTTAAGGTAAAAGTCTGCTTCCAATGTGAAGAGTGTACTGTCCCAAGCTTCAGAGGTTTGTACAGCTGTTTTCAGAGGTACTTCTAGGGACCTGTAAATTTTCAGTTCTTCTAAGGTGGTATGATAAGGGGTGAGGTGTTTCCTCTCCACCACCACAACAAGCTCCACTGGAGCAGCGTTCCTCCTCGCCCCAGGACCGCCCCTCCGAACTGTGACCCAGATCCAAGCGTGGGCAAAGCAAGAGATTCCTGCCTCAGCACTGGCAAAGAGATCCCTGCAATCCCACTCTTATCAGCCACTTGATTCCCCCTCAGTCTGTGGCCTCAAAGCTCAGGAAACAGCCGCAGCCCCAGGCTGCGCTCGAGACTTGCGGCTGAGACCTAGCTCCTCTCTCACCACATTCACAGACTTTTCCCACTGACCTTCTAAGTTGTCTTTGGTGTTCAGGGGTTGAGAAGTCTGGAAACCGCCACAGCTGCCCACGATTCAGTCCTCTGAGGCCTGCTCCAGGGTCGCTGCGGCCTGTTTGCCCACCCCGAACTACGCTCCTGTCCCTGCCCGGCGCGATATACCTTTCCTATCAACCATCCAGGCTGTCTTTGGCTAGAAATTTGTTTCACTCTGTCTTTTTGTGGGTTCTGCTGCTTTTGAATTTGTTTAGAGCCATTTTTTTAGGTATGTGGAGGGCTTTGGGAGAGAGTTCAAGACAGTCACTCCTTTCCCTCTGCCATCTTGGCTCCGCCCCCTAGATTATTCTCTGGCCCCCTATTTTCACTGTATGTGTGTCTTTGTTTCAGGTGTTTTTCTTGTAAACAATATATTGTTGGACTCTGGTTTTTGATTTATTTAGCTGTCCTCTTTTGTTTTATGGGAGAGTTCATTACATTCACAACCTGAGTATTTCCTTTCATCCTTCTCTTTTTTACCTGGTCTTTTCCTGAAAAGTCTGTTTTTCTTCTGACCACTGCCTCCCTTAATACATCCTCTCTCTTATCTTCCTCCCTACTTTCTCTTAACTGCTTTCCCTCCTGCTCCCCTGTTGAGTAAGATGAATTTCTGTACTCAACTGTGTATATATGTTTATTATTTCATCCTTTTCATATGAGAGTGAAGTTCAAGTGTTGCCCACTCTCCCCCATTGTCCCTTTCATTGTAAAAACTCTTCCTCTGCATACCCCACTTATATGAAGTAGTTTTCTCGATTCTTCTTCTCCCTTTTCTTTTCTCAGTGCATCCATCTTTCTCACCTTTCCATTCTTCTTTTGCAATCATCCCAACATAATAGAATCAAACCTAGACTCTTTCTCTAATTAGAGTCCCTCTGAGAGCCCTAGTAATGATAAAGTTTCAAGGGGTCACATATATTTTGTCCCCAAATGAGAATGTAAACAGTTTAACCTTATTTAGTCCCTTAAGATTTCACCCTCATGTTTACCGTTTTATGCTTCTCTTGAGCCCTGTGTTTGAATATCACATTTTCTCTTCAACTCAGGTCTTTTCATCAGGAATGCTTGAAAGTTTCCTCTTTCATTAAATGTCCATTTTCCCCCAGTAGAATTATATTCATTTTTTTTCTGGGTAGGTTATTCTTGGCTGTAAGCCTAGGTCATTTGCCTTCTGGAATATCATATTCTAAGCCCTCCATTTATTTATAGTTATGGCTGCTAAATCTTTTGTGATTCTGATTGTAGCTCCTTGGTATGTGAATGATTTCTTTCTGACTACTTGCAGTACTTTTTCCTTGACCTTAGACTTAGGTATTTTGGCTATAATATTTCTGGGAGTTTTCATTTTTGGGATTCTTTCTGGGAGGAGACTGGTAAATTCTTTCAATTCTACTTTACCCTCTGTAAGATATCTAAGCATTTAATCTAAGCATTACAATCTAAGATTGTAAGATATCTAAGCATTTTCTTTTCATACTTCTTGAAATGTGATATCTGGCCTCCTTTTTATGGCTTTCAAATCATCCAATCATCTTAAATTGTCCTTCCTGGATCTATTTTCCAGGTCATTTTTTTTTACTTTGAAATATTTCATTTTTTCTTCTATTGTTTCAGTCTTTTTTACTTTGTTTTTATATTTCTTGATGTTTCCTGGCATCATTACCTTTCATTTGGCCTATTTGAATTTTTAAGAAGTTATTTTCTTCAGCAATGTTATATACCTAGTTTATAAGCTGTTAATTCTCTTTTCACAACTTTCTTGTATAACTCTCCTTCTTTGCCCACTTTTCATCTATCACTCATAATTGGTTGTTATAAATGTGTATGTGTATCTTTTTTCATTTTTCTTTGTCTTCTAAGAATTCTTGTTGGGTTTGTTTCCAATCTGCATTTTTCTTTGAGTCCTTCCTTTTACATGTCTTCAAGTTGTTTTTTTCTCCTGTGTTTGTGTCTTGATCCTTCCTATCATCATAGTAACTCTTTATGCTTAGATTCTCTTTTTTGTTTGCTCATTCCTCCTGTCTACTTCTTGAACTTTGGACTTAATGTTATTGTTTGGCTCTGCTCATTTCTGGGGAGGCTGTCTGTCCTGAGCTTCTGTCTTTTTATCATCTGCTGTTTTCACAGCTCAGTTTGGAGGCCTACAGGTTTTCATTGCTTCCAAAGTAGGGTCATTTGGGGAGATAAGTATTCATGTCCCTTGGGCTCTGTAAGTCCATTAAGCTCTGTAAGTTCTTGACCTAGATTTGCATCTGTTGGCTTGTGTGTTGCAGAGTTTTCATAGACTACTGCTGGACTCAGTTACTGTTGACCTACTAGGAGATTCTGCAGGTTCAGAGTGACTAAACTGTTTGACTCTCCTGTGGTGTTGGTTTTCTACCCTGATTATTCCATTGAAGCCTTATGTATGGGGCTAAGGGTTAGAACTGAGTTCCTCTTCTGCTCTTGGGCTCAGAGCCACACAGTTAAGTTTTTGGAACTTGTTCCTTACTCAGTACACAGCTATGGCCTCTCCCTCACATAACCACGACTACTTCTCTCCATCCTGGAACTATGACATAGAACTGGGTAATGGCTGACAGGGGAACCAGCTGGTACCTATTCCTGCTCCCAGTACTGGTTCCCCTGGGATCTCTTTCTGCCCCACTGCCTCTAGCCTTTGTGATCAATCAAAGCCTTTTTACTTTCCCTGGGTGCTAGACTGCTCCTTACCAATGTCCCTGTCACTGCTGCTTCTGCTGATACTGTGCTAGTTCCTGTACAACCCCCACCCCAGTGTCTGCACACTTCTCTCTGTCTCTGTCTCTTTCTCTGTCTGTATCTTTCTCTCTCTGTATATCTCTCTCTCTGTCTCTCTGTCTCTCTCTCTCTGTCTCTGTCTCTCTCTCTGTCTCTCTGTCTGTCTCTTTCTCTCTGTCTCTTTGTCTGTCTCTCTGTCTCTCTGTCTCTCTCTCTTCCTAAGCTTCCCTGGGCTGGAAAAATGACTCTGTGAGTTTTTATTAGCTTTCTTGATTAGAATTTGATATAACAATTTTTTTTAGGTTGTTTGTGGAGGAGTTGTGTTGGGTAAGTTTTGCAAAATCGCTAACTCTCACTCCACCATCTTGACTCCACCTCCAGTATAGGCTATTTTGAATTAGCACTGGGAAATTTTATATGAAATTTTACATGTTATTGGATCAGATTATTTTGTTCTTTATGGCAAATGATTAAAGTCACATGGTATAATTTTTTTAGCGTTTGCTTTTGAAATTTATTTGGATGTTTGGACTATGTTGATGGAACCTTGATCACAGTATAGGTATTCCAATTACTCTGAACTCCCACAGTTTCCCTGGCTTTCTGTGATTGTTTAGCAGTCCTTGTAAGGTAATAAACCTTAGTTAATGTCAAAACAGACCCTGCAGGACTTTGAACTAGTACTTAAGATTCTGCCCTATCACAGTATTGTTATGTCTTTGAAAAGAGAACAGATGCCAATGCTGAAGAGTTATTGCAGGGATGCATCTCAAGGACGCATTGTGAAGACAGTCACCAGTGTCTTCTTTCTGTCTTTAAATAATTAGGCCAGCATTCCATCCTCATGACTTTTGACTGTGATTGACAGCAATGGTTTTGCTATGACAGGAAGGCAGTGGTGTTGGTGTCTGAGCATACATACCTCCTCTTCTGTATTTTGATAATAATATTTATGATGAATGCTTGATCACAGGCTACACACGCTATGAAGTACTCAGTGACAAATACTTAGTGCCAATTTGTCCTAATACTTTGATTATCTGATTGGCTGCAATTTCTTCAGATTTCCTGTGTCATAGTTCTTAAGAAAAGTACCCCAATGTCATCCCTGTGGTGTGTAATAAGCTGACTGACTTAGTTAAAAAGATGAAAAACTTCTTATAAAATAAAATTTTAAGATCTCATCAGGATGGATGAGATATCAGACACAATATACAACCATCTTATTCACTTCTTTGTTTGCCAAAAAAGTTTACATAGCATTTCTTAACACCCTCTCTAGGCTCTTAGCTCTGCAAGTGAATGGCTTTAGCATTTTGATCTGGATTTGCAGTTTGCTAACGGGTGCTCTTCCTCTCTAAAGGCATGTTGCATTTTCCAGTGTTCTTTAGGGCATGTTGGGAGAATGGCATGGACCTCTTGAATAGTTAATATGGTTTTCAGAACAGTTGTCATGGAAACCAAAACAGTGTCACTTATTTGGATTCTGAGAATTAGGCAGATTTTGAATTTTACATTTAACCAAGCGAGGTGGCCATCCCCCAAAGACAGAAATATTTCCCAATCCTCTTAGCATGGTAAAATGAAACACTTAGCTGTGAGGCTCATCAAGCCTCTGTAGCCAAGTCCTTTAAAGCATTTTCATCTTTCAAACTGCCTAATTGTTTTCCTTTGCTTTATAGCTGGACTCTTTTTAAAATTAAGATGTTTTCATACACTAAATTTGGTTTTCCTGCTTTGCTTATTGCTCCTCAAGGCTATGGGTATGGGCTTTCTTTTTTATTGAAGAGAAAATTTCTTTCTTAATTTATTATCCTATACGCTAGGCTGCTTACTGTCTTGAGTACCTCTAAGACATTTTATTATTTTCTACCGCTGTTTCAAATCTCTGATGATATTAGATTGTAGGATTTTCAAGCGTTAGTCAATTGGTATTCACTTAAGAGACTAAAAGCTTTACCACCTGAGTTTCTCAGCCTGTTCTCTTAGGACAGCCATATGGCTTTTTTATCTGTCTCAACAAAATATCTCTTCAGAATCAATATTGTCATTATTTGGGGTATATATGTGGAAGAAGTCAACCAGGCAGTAGCAAAAAGCCATCATCCAGTCTCCAGTAATGTGGCTGTGTAAAGAATAAATAAGGAATGGAAGTTATTTGTAGGGTATGAACCCTCTACTTACATAAACCATTTGGTACTTTTCTGCAATCAACCATGTTTCTAAGATTCCAAAGTCTCAGTTATTCTCTCAGGCCTCAGAAAGTAAGGAATTAATAATGGTACAAGTGAAGCATTCAAGACAAAAGAAGGTAAAAGACATCACAACCCTCTAATTTGACCTCACTTCATTTTGGCTCTTCCTCTTTTTCAGTCATGGCTAAGCGGTCTTTATTAAGGCAAACACGTACTCTAGTCTCGTCTGCCCATTCCTGGTGTTTGAAATCACCTTGTTTCATTATTTCTTTTCACTGAGTGGCATTTTAGTTTCTCTTCCAGTATTTTGGAGCTACAGATTAGTACCTACAGCAAGGTCATGGTCTTCTTGTGAGCCCTACTGCACCAGAGGCCTTTCAGGGGAGCTTAGCTACTGGGGCCTTTCTTTCTTGATAAGTGTTCTCAAATCTCAGCTTTCTTGTTGGTTTTAAATTGTACCTACTGGTTACCCTCTGAGAGTATTAGGCTCTTGAACTGAATTGGTGAATTAATTTGAGTGAAGGTGTCTTTAATTAGGCTCCTGTCAATGTCACTAGCTACACTTCCTAGGACCCAGTTTCCTGTCGATCTGGTGATACTGCAGTGCCTTTGATTTTTTTCATCTCTTTAATTTCTACAGCCAGACAGTAGACTAAAGGCTTCCCAAAGGCTTCGTATATGCACACACAACACACGCATATATACATGTACACACATGCACGCACACATACACACAAACTGTCTACCTCCCTTCCCAGGACCATTACTTTTGACTGAACTATTTTATTTTTCCCAATGACATTGGGTTCTTTCCATGAAAAGATCAAGTCAGAGAAGAAAAATTCTTTGAAGTTTTAGGTATTGTCTTCATTGTTTGGGCTAGTGGAGTTGGCATTGGCTATCTCCAGGCCTCTGCCCATCAGCAGTCCTGCCTAGATGATTGAAGCTCTAAATGATAGCACACCTTTTGGGTAAGCTTTCAGAAATTGAGTGTTACCCATTTACTTGACCGAAGATCTCTACATCTTTCATAATTCTATTCTTTTGATACATCCTCCCATTGCTTTCATTCATTATCTTCTTGAGGACAAAGTTAGCATTCTCCACTGGCTCCTATTGACTAGCCCTATTTTTGAAGTGTTATCGTTCACTTCCTCACCTTCCTTACCTCCCTTGGATGCCACGTTTCTATTGGGAAAATAGGCAGTCCCTTACTGCAGTGGGCAAGTAGAAATCCCAGTTGTGAGCTCTTCACTTTGACCTTGACAAAGTACCTGAGAATCTGCTCCTGAAGGCCCAATTCCCCACGCCCCATGTGCCAAACCCAGGGATGGTTTCTTAAGTGCTGTTTACTCTTTTGCGCCTTTTCTCTTTGTCACAGCCCGGGACCAAGTCAGTTGGTTCACTGTTGATCTCTCAGTGATGGTTCTCAGGATGGTTCTTTTTTAGCCTGGATTATTTTCACTAGCAGTTGTTATCATAAAAGGAAATAGCTATCCTGAGAGCTGGGAGCTGCTAGCTCATCATGGAAACCTCTGAGGCCTCACATTTGTGAAGAAATTGAAATGGTGAAATTAAGCATGAATGTACTTAGATGTATTTGAACAAGTCAATATCCACTAAAACAATGGAATAAGATACCTTGGAATGAGAGACATTAAACACATTCATTTAGCATAATTAATTGATTTGGTTTTATCTTCAAGTTTTATTTCATCATGTTCTTTCACTCAAAAAAATGTAACAGTGGTCACACTGAAATTCTGAGCTCTCATGAAAGATCATGGGCTTCAAGACAAAGAGCTGTTTGTAGTCATTATCTAGTACAACCCAGCCCTTTTATAGATGAAGGACCTGAGGCCTGATTGAAGCAGAATTCAAACCCAGTCTTCTGACTCCCAAATCTAGCACTCATTCAACTATAGCCTCCTCAACAAAGGAGTGCCTTGCCCTTTGTGAATTGGAAAACGAACAAAAAAGCTCATTTGGACAGGGCCATGTTTCTATACTTCCTCCTCCACCACCACCCCTCATTAGAGCAAGAGTTACTTGACTGATAATTTTTAATTTTTTCAGCATCTGACTTAACTGCATAGTTGTACAGGGTTTTTGGTCCCTGAAACTTCAACACTTTAATCATATATAAGGCACCATGATAGCAAATTATTTTGGAAGCTTAACTTTTCAGTGCCATAGGATATAAAATATTAGCTATCAAGGAAAATGGCAAAATCCATTAGATTCTTCAGACCCAGGAATAATTGAAATAGACCTTGGGAGGAAAAGATTTTTGTCATGGCATTGAAATGCCATTGTCAGTTTCTGTAGCATGAATTCAAATTCTAAGTATGCCTCCTCCAGTGGGCCGAATTTAGCCTTGGTATTCATTACCAAATATGTCCTGCTGTATTTTGTCTGTAAATAACATTGGAATTGTATGTGTCTATATGCAGCTAAATATAGTTTTAAGTGTTAAATTCTGCCCAGGATGCCCATGTGTACAATTTTCATGGAGTTCAGTGAGAGGCCAGGCACGATTTAGATTAGCAAATAACAGACTTTTAGCAGAAGCGTCTCCATCACACTTACAAGTATTTTGAAAATTAAAGATGATTGTTGTGGGCTAGGGTCCTGGTGAGGCAAAAAACAAGGAGTGGTCCCTAAGGATTGATTCTGGTGGTACTATTGGCCATTTGTAGCCCTAATGGAAAACCTTTTAATTACCCTCAATAATAATATTATTAAGATTTTTTAAAAATCCTACAAATTCATTTTTTAAAAAACTTAAATAAAAGTAGTTTTTTTAAAAGGAAGAGCCACAACAGAAAGCAAGAAAATATCTTTCTACTAGAGCATACATATATGCCTATACACACATATATAATGTGTGTATATATTTTTCCATGTGTATGCTGTGTTCCTTCAATTAAATGTAAACTTAAGAGTAAGGACTGTTTTTCGTTCATCTTTCTGTCCTAGCATAATGTCTTATAAATACTAATACCAATACCAAAATATAGTCATCATTATTTCTTGCGTAATGTTCCTTAGCAATTAATTAATAGTTGGCAAAATATATTTTGGATGACTGGCCCTCAGGGATCCTTTGTGCCCCTAGAGACTAGTGAGCCCTTCTCTTTGTATCTAGAAATATGCTTATTTAATTCAGCTGTGGCTAACCTACCACCACACCATTGTCCTCTGAGAAAGGGAGAGTGCTAGGCTTCCTGGGGAGAGCAGTGTCCATTGGCATAGGGCAGGGTCAGATGTCACTGATAGCCACAGTAGGAGGAAAGCATATTGCTAGCGCAAGTTTGAAGTTCCTTGGGAAGGATTTCACAAAGCAGTCCATAATTAATGCCCAGATGGAATGTATATATAATAATTGTTTTAGGTATTTGTTCACATCACAGAGACCTTAGGTCTCTATATAATGCTAGAGAAGGTTGTAGTGAGTCTAGAGAATGGGTAGGGTCTGTAAAGATAGTGAGGACTGAAGTCATCCGTGGTCATGCATGTGGATCAAATTGGGATAAAATGAACAAATCGACCTCACTTGGACTGATTTTGGTTTAGGTAGATAAGTAGTAGGAGACAAAGCTGGAAAGGTATGTGGGGTCACATTAGAGTATGAAAGGCTTCAGCTGCTGGGTGAAGGAGCCTGGACTTGATCTGTGAGGCAATAGGAATCTAAGGAACGTTTTTGAGCAGGAAATCTGTAAGTGACCAGAGTGCTTGCTCTAATGCACTTTTTAAACTAGTGATATATTTTATTTTTCACATCACCTTCCTATCTATATTCTTACTTCTTGGCATACCCAGAAAGCCATCCTCTGTAGCAGAGAAGAAAAAAGGAGGGAAAAAAAACACAGTTCAGCAAAACTAACCAACTCATTAACATTAATATAGGCAGTATTCCACACTCAGAGTCCCTCAGCACTGTACAGAAGAGAAAGAAGTACATTTTCTCATCTCTTCTTTAGGGCCAAACTCGGTCACAATTAGACAGCTTCCAGTTCCTTTTTCTTTTTCTGTTCTTTCAGACATCTTTGTTGTTGTCATCATTCACGTTGCTTCCCTGGTTCTGCTTACTTCACTAAGTCAGCTCACATAATTCTTCCTTTGCAGTCTTCTTTCTATTCATCCTTTATAATGATCCAGTAGTATTCTATCACATTCATGTGCTGCAAATTAGTTTAACCAGTCCCTAGTCAACAGGCATCTTCGTTATTTTCAGTTCTTCACTACCATCAATCTCAAAGTGCTGCTATCAATATTTTAGTGCATATGGGATGTTTCTTTATGCCTCTGACCTCCTTAGGAATACATGCTTAGGAGTGGCATCTCTAGGTCAAAGGCTAGGCACATTTAAATCACTCTCTTAGCCTAATTCCAAATTGCTTTCCCGGTTCCTTCAGCCATGTATGGCAGCAGTCTTTCATATGGTTGTTTATAGTTTGAAATTCTCCCTTCGAGAACCGTTTGTTCTTATCCTTTGATCACCTATCTGTTGGAGAGTGCCGTCTTAGTCTTTTGTTCTTATGTAAGGTCCCAGTAGATCTTGGTTCTCAGGCCTTTGTCAGAGATATTTGATGCAAAGATTTTTTTCCCCAACAGATCATCTATCCAACTTCTTTTGCAAGAGCTAGCCATCTAATAACAATAAAAACAAAACAATATCCATATAGTGTAAGTCCAAGCCAAATCAGCAATCTATACATTTCTTTGGGCTATATTATATACTTCCATTAGGATTTGACATTTGAGAATCAATTCTATTAGATCTCTACCAAGAGAAAACTTCTAGTGGACATGCTTTCAAATGGGAAGCATGACCCTGAAACTTCACTGATTCTAGGGATATGCCTATATCATATCATCTATAGTATATCATACTTCTGTGATAAAGATAAAACAAAAGAATTTCAACCTCACTAATTTGGGTTTTGGAAGGTTCACTAATTAATCCTAAATGATAGTTTGTATTAATATCATTCAATTTTGTAATGTGCCTACTAAATCTGGAAAAAAATGTCATCAGTGACTAAGCTTAAACTTTTGTGGACACATAAAAACTCTTTATTGCCTCATTCCCGGGAAAGATTAATAGAAACCAGTGTCAAGTAGTGGCATCCATATTAGCTAGACTTAATCCCAGATAGGGCTAAGGATTAGTGGCTTCACCACAGGCAACATTTAGTGACTTTTTCTCTCTATGTATACATTATTACACATAGATAAATACTTTGTTGAGCTATATGGTAATAGAGGAATAGTCTTGAAATCGAATTTGCAAACAAAGTCAATATACTACTAGCCACTTTATGTATGTTTAGTGGCTTCTGATCTCATTTCTCCTCAAGTGTGGTGTGGTAGAAATAGCAAGAAATGTGGTGTGTAAGAAGAAATGAATTTGAATCACCATTTCCACCTACACCTCTCTGTGACTTCAGGCACTTTGCTATTGTAGGCCTAAGGGTACTTGTTAGTCAAAGAGGGCCTGTAAAATCTCTTCTGGTGTTAGATCTAGGACTTAAATCGAGGCTCCTGTGATATCTGTGAGGAAGGGGGGAGGTCAAGGGTTGCCTTCCTTTGACTGGATCTGTTATTTTATCAGTGCAGTCAGTCCCTCCACTACTGTAAACCCCAGCTTCTCTGGGCCATCTCATCCTGTGTCATTCTTGACCTTGTTTTTCCATGGATTCTTTATAAACAAGTTAACCAACACCCAGGAGCCTTCTAGTTGTTCTATTAGTATCTGAACTCTACTGGTGTAGCACCTGGCCCGCCTATCCCCATTTTACAGATGAGGAAATTGCGGAAAGTTGAAGCTACTGAAGCTGTCACATATGCCTCTCCTTCAAGATGCCAAGCATGTCTTTCCCTCAAGCTTCTCACCCCCTTTCTTCTTCTGCTTCCTTCCTCCCAGAATTTTCTGCAAACCACCCTCATGCACCTAGACACACTGCCTTCCAAAGTTCTTCTTCAAAATATCTAGTCCTGGGCCTCCCAGGATTGGGATCCCTCACAGGGCAGAGCTGTATTCAAGAGAAAAGGTGATCAAAAAAAGATAATATATAGAATTTCTGTTACTTGAAATTGCTGGGTTTTTTCAATAACAAAATCAACATAGCTAGATTAAGAGGGAAAACCCTCAACTAGAAGGGAAAAGATCTTTGCATCAAATAGCTCTGATAAGGGCCTGAGAGCCAAGATCTATAGGGAACTAATGCAAAAATGTAGGACTAAAAGACATTGCTCAAAAGATAAGTAGTCATAGAGTATGAGCAAGTATTTGTCAAAACAGTAATTACAATCTGTTAACTACCATATGAAAAATGGATATAAATCGGTAATAATAAGAAAAAAACAAATAAAAAAAAACTCTGAGATTTCACCTTCTATCAGCCACATTGGCAAATATGACAAAAGGAGATATGATCAATGTGGTTGTTCAGTTGTTTTTCAGTCGTGTCCAACTCTTCGTGACCCCATTTGGGGTTTTCTTTGCAAAGATACTGGAATAGTTTGCCATTTCTTTTTCCAGCCCATTTTATAGATGAGGAAACTGAGGCAAAGAGGGTGAAGTGATTTACTCAGGGTCACACAGCTAGTAAGTGTCTGTGGCCAGATTTGAACTCAGGAAGATGAGTCTTCTTAACTTCAGGCCTGTCACTCTATCTGCTGTGTCACGTAGCTGTGCCCATGATGATCTGTAGTCAAACATGTATTAAGCAGCTACTATGTGCCAGGCTCTGTAGTCAGTGCTAGAGATATAAATAAGAAAAAGAAAAACAGTCTCTGTCCTCAAGGAGCTTACCATCCAATGGACAAAGACAATGCACAAAAGGAAGTTGAAAAGTGGGTAGAGGGGCACCAGAGAGCACCCAATGTATTCCCGGAGCTGAAACCAAGCAGAACAGCTGATGGAAAATGAAGAGTTAGCTGAAAAATTCTGAGCCCTCTCTATAGAAGAAAGCTTGGAGAGGAGTTTATTGCTTCTCTTTCCAACCCTGCAATCAGAGGGGAAAGGTACCTGAAAGTATTGAGTATCAAAACTGAGTTCATTTCGCTGGTGCTGAGATTTCAAGTGATGGGCTTATTAGGCTTGGAGGTGGGGGTGGCATGATGTTTGAAACCAAGCAGAGCAGCTGATGGAAAATGAGAAGTTGAAAACAGAGGAATAGTAGAAAGAGGGCATACCAAGATGTTGTTGGAGCTATAAAGTGGTATAACCATTCTGGAAAGCAATTCAGAACTATGTTAAGAAAGTGATTAAAATGTCCATATCCTTTGACTCAGAGAGCCTGCAAGACACATACTCCAAGGAAGTACCATATATACCAAAATATTGATAGTAGCACTTTTTGTAGTAGCCAAGAATTAGAAACAATGCAGAGGCCTATTGATTCAAGAATGACTAAACATAAATGTCATGAAATATTACCTTGTTGGAATGAGTGATGAATACGAAGGATACGGGGAAACAAGGGAAGATGTATGTCAGTTGGTGCAAAGGGAAGTAAGCAGAACCACGAATATCATATTGACAGTGATTACAACATTATCAATGGAAAGAGCTACCACAACAAAAAATGAATCCAAATGCAATGTAGTTATAATGAACAAGCTCTTCACTGAAGAAGAGAGATGAAAATGTGCCCTCTCTTCTTTGTAGAGATGGGGGACTATGGAGATCAAAGCTAGTATATACTATTGGACTTCATGAAATTGATTAATTTTTCTGAGCTGCTTTTTTCCCCTTTCTTGTAAGGGATGACCCTCTAGGTGGGAGAGGGTATGTATGGGAAAATAGAAGTGATGTAAAAACAAGATATCAATAAAATTTTTAAAGGAGATATCCAAAAAATGCATTATTGCATTAATACCAATAAACAGCAATAAACATTTCTTGAGTACTTATTTTATATTCAGTGTTGTGAGTAGGTCTAGAGATGGAGAGAGGCCTAACACATGTTTCCTGCTCTCAAGGAACTTATCAGCTATTTGGAGAGACAGGATGAAGATATAAAAAGAGACATAGCAATGGATTTGGCACTGAAATGTGCTAAATGGTTTAGACAACTGTTCTTTGCTTTTGTTCCTGTGTGCAGATGGGGTCAAAGATTAGTCAAATCAAACTGCTTTTAAAGTACAGGGTTCAGTGGGTGTATTTTTAAGTGTATAAATATCTGCCTTATTGAGGACCATGTCTGTGAAGGGCTTTAGAATTTAATTTTCTATGTAATATTATAATTAATGTAGTGCTTTGAGTGAAAATGCAATAAATTTCAAAATGAAAAGTATGTTTCGATGATTACAAAATTAAGGTTGAAATGAGCTCTGGTGAACAAGGTGATGGATATAATTTTTTGTTAATCTTTTCAACTCTATAACCTCTAGAGAAAATGAATTTTACACCAAATATGAAGTAATTTGCAACTGATTTCACAAGATGAGTCAGAACTGCCAGATCAATTAAAAAAAAACCCATGAATTAATATTGAAGAATGTTAATATATTCTGATTTAGCAATTTTCCCCCACTAGACTTCACTTGCTTAGGACAAGTTTTTCCTGGGGTCCTGGCTATAGGGATCCCATGCAACTTGTAATGACTTTGCCTGAACCAACCCTCCTCTAACCACTTACACTCAAAGAAGGGACAGATACTGATTCTGACCAGTCAAGTAAAGGAAAGGAGGAGAGCGAAGGAGGGATTGGGCAAGGACAGAAATGTGCCATAAACTATGGTAAAGTCTTGACCTCCCTGCCCCCCCCAGCCTACCCCTTAAGCCCAAGTAGCAGGAAGCTGAAGCATCCCTACAGGGGTCTATGCACCAATGGTGGGGAAGAGCCAAAGACTTAGTGATATTAAATGCAAGAAAAGGATTGGAACACTGAAAATCTCAAGAAAGCTTGAATGAAACCTAGCCCTGGAACAGAGACGATTGTAAAAAGAGAAAGAAGAAGGACTTAGACCTCAGAGAGAAGCCAAAATACATTTCAAAAATTTTAACATAAAGGAAGATGAACCAATATTGCCTAATGAAAGGTAGAATCTTTTTTAAATTTTTTAATTTTTGGTAGAATCTTTTGAACTCCCCAGAGATCATGGAATAACAACAATACATTCTGGAATGATTCAAAAGAGAAATACAATTCATAAAAGAAGAAATTAGAAATGAATTTAGGTCAGAAATTAGAAATCTCAATACAGAAATTATAGCCTAAAATTCAGAATTAAAAAGCACGATTACCGAAGTAGAAAAATTGATGATAGAGAGTTGATCCCAAGAAATAGAAGCTATGAGAGAGAAGAACACATTTGGTACATAATCTGAATGGCTTTACAGGGGTAGAAGGACGTAGGAAATAAGAGGTGAAAAGCAGTGTGGTCAAGTGGAAAGAAATTGGCCTTGGAGTTAGGAAGACCTTGGTTCAGGTCCTTTCTCTGATCCATACATATTTTGTCTGTGACTAAGCAAATCACAACCTCTTAGACCACCCTCTTCTCCACCCCAGGTACTTTTCTGAGACAGAAGCTGCCTGGTGACTTATCTATATCAGCAGAGGGAGTTCTCATACCAGGAGTTCCCCAGACTACCCTCTCTTCCTCCCTCCCCCACAAGGACAACAACAAAGCAGACACATGCTGTGAGAAGGCAGAAATATGAGCATACAATGAGATACCCTGAAAAAGAAACATTGCAGTATTTCACCTTTATTTCCTTGCTTAGCTGCCTAGTGAAAGAGGTGATTATTTAATAGATCATATGAGTATGGTTCACTTAATTCCAAATAACTCTGACAGTGTTGTCTAGTGAGCCCTGAGTTATAGCCAATTTCTACTGAAGAAGCTTTTGCATTGATTTTATGAACATTATTTATTTTAGTGACTCTATGCATATTTATGTTTGTAATTTACTGTCTTATTTGAAATCAATCCATTCTTATTTGTTTTTATTTTATGCAATTTTATTGGCTCTCAGTCCTGCAGCACATGGCCTCAAATAGAATGAGCTCTCGGTGAGCGTTTGTTGATGTGACAGATTTTGTATAAACTTTTTGGTATTTCTCCCCCAACATCAATAACACAAGACCTTCCTTAGTGAGCAGCAATGTGATTGGGGTGAAGTGAGTTTGTCATTTGTAAGGATGGTTACGTACCACTCTTGGCAGATTAAAAAAAACTGAAACAAGGAGGGAAGATAACTTGATCCATTCCTGTCTCCAGCCTGTTTCTGTGTACAGCACATGTGCTTGTGGGGGTTAAGCATATAGCAGCTTTCTGTGTAGATGAAATTTCAGTGCTAACTTCAAAAGAGTAATATTTGTTCACATGTATAAATGGAGACATCACTAATAACATTTCAAGCCTTTCAGAGTAATAATTAGTTGTGATGGGATGTAAGGCAGTTGTGTTGTTTTTTTTAAGGATTTCTACACCCAACATTGGTAACCAAATGACAATATACAGTAGGCAGTGTGAGTTTTGAAGTTTTTGTATCATCAGGTCACTGCTTTGTTAGATCTTTCAACTTTTCAATTTGCTAATTTTTACCAAAAGATCAAACAAAGGGAAAAAAAACTATTTACATATCCTAATCCTGGATACCAATAAAGATCACATTTTAGTTGGTGAAGTTGAATAGTGGTGAGTCAACCTTCAGAAATTCTCATGTCAAATTTCTTTGAAGACCAGTTATTTCCTGTTCAAAAACAAAGCACCTGAATATCCAACAATCCACTTCCCTCTTTCTGGGAAAAGTTGCCTTTTAAGTGACAACAGAAAAATCAAAACATTGTACAATTTATACTGGCTGAACACAGGGAAATCATGTTTGTTTGGGCACCTCTGTGTTTAGTCAGAGGTTTTTCTTCTGTCCTTGATTGTTAAAGCCAACTGATACGAAGCTAGATTAAAGTATCTCTGGGTACCATTGACACTTATCAGTTGATGCCCTGTCAGTCCTGGCACCAGGTAGGGATACACTGGCACACTTTGATTTTTGTTCCATCAACTCCCAGCAGCCATCAGGGGAATCATTATATTTCTCAGAGTGCAAAACATTGAAATTGTGGCTCTTTGCAGCCAATCTACAGAGCATGTGGCAAGTGAGGAGCTCAAATTCTTTGGTATTAGTGGCAAGAAACCCACAGTGCTCTAATCACACATCTCAGTTCAGGGACAAGGCAGTCATCTTGATGGACTTTTGAGAACTCTCTCCTTCAAACATAAGGAGAAAACTCAGGCATAAGATGCTAACTCTCCCATCTTGACTTCTTTAATTTGCTGTTAGTGATGCCACTGATGTGAATTTTGGCAGGGTTAATTGTAAGGAATTAAAAAGCCACTTAGAACAGACTGGACCCTTTGCACGCCAATCAAGAGCTAGTTCGGGCATGAGAAAATTTCTTCATTAATATACAGCCCCAAAGCGCTACTCCATGCAGCTTTTTGAATGTGAATCAGAAACTCCCAGAGCCCCTGCAGGATGCTGGAGAAGTAGAATTCAAAGAAGGTTGACTGCTACTGGGGAATATAGCTGCAGGGGAATGATGCAAGGAATGCCTGGCAATCACCTGGCTAGTGACATTTGGAAAGCAGGCTTCAGAAATTGTCATGTGGGCATGTTACGGGCTTCAAATTATGGTTTAAAATACCTTCTATGCCCTAGCAGCTACAGGAGGCTCTGTGTTTCCCTCTTGTGATCCAGGCAGCAGCTGCTGACATGTTGCATCTTAGAAGTACTGCACTGCCATTGGCTACCAGTTGGTGTGGCCCTCGAACACCCCTGGGGCACATATTCATTCCTTAAGAAAATGTCACCAGTTTGTTCGAAGCGCAATATTTCCCCTGTCAACCCAACACTAGAGAGCAATCTCATTATGCCAAATACATTGCAGAGAGTAAACTGTGAACAAATCTTAACACAAATAGTACAGCTGTAAAGCATCCGTGGCAAAAGGACTCTCATATGCTAGTGTTTAATTTATATTTTTGTAGCCTCAAAAAGCCATTTTACTGAACAAATCTGCTTGGAAATGGAACCAACCAGGTAATGCAGGAAAATACTGATGGAATATTAACTTTCAGAAGAACTACAGTTCTATTGTGAAGAGGATTAGGTACTTAGTCCAGTCCCAGAGTAACTCCCAGATATTAAGACCCTGTTCCAGAGCTCTAGTGTGGAGTTCACATGATAATCATTAGCATACAACAAGGAGAAAGCCATTCATGTGCATTGCTCCTTTCCATAGAAAACGGAGTTGGCAGTGCCAACACAGGCCTATTTTTTGCTTTGCTTGCTGTCAGATAAGTAGAGGAAGCCAATCTATAACTAGAACAAAAGAGTAAAAATATAAAATTCTAGTTTAAGATGACAGATTTCTCAGAGGAGAGTAAAATGTGAAAGACTGAAGTATTCTCTGCCTTGCTTATTTTCTTTTAACTGGAGGTAGTGGAGGGAGATGCAGTGAGAAAAGATTGCTGAATTTGGAGTCTGAGTTCCAATATTCAAATGTTGGCCCTGTTGCTTGCTACTAGTGTAAACATGGGCAAGTCCCTTAAATTCTTTCTTTGCTAAGTGAGGAAGCTGAACTGCATGACGTCTGAGATCGCTCCCACCTCCTACTCAATGATCTCGAGGGGCAATGCATTCCAATCTAAGATCCTCCACTAGTTCACTGCTTCCAAACCATTTACCCTCTCTGATGCAGGTTCTTTATTTGCAAAATGAAGGGACTTTAACGACTTGATCTCAAAACTCCCTTACAGCCCTGAGGTTATAAGATTCCATGTGATGCCACCAACAGTTAGCGTTTCATATCCTTTTTTGTTGTTTGTATCCCTTTCCTGCACCTGCCTGATTTCTCTGTGGGGCTTTATTATCTCCAGGCCCCTAGAACTTTGTTGGCATTTTATACATTATTCTCTCTACTACCTAAGCCTTTAGATACCCTGATAGCAAGTTGGGCCTATAAAGAGGCCTTGCCTCTGTCAAAGCACCAGAGTATCATTTAAGACAGGGATGTTTTTGTCATGTAGTGCCTCAAGGACCAGAAGAGTACCCTGGTCCCTAAGCACCTAAAAATGAGTTCTGAAGAGTCAATCAGGCATCAGAGTTTTTTCTTTTTAATATTTTTATGTCTCTCTTTTGTTTTTTCACCACCTTCATATCCAAATATATCCTTTTCTGTCACTTACCTAGTAAGTCATCTCTTTTAATAAAGAATTTTAAGAAATGAAAAAAAAATCTGAAAAGCTAACTAACTCATCGACCTTGTCTGACTATATTGCCAATGTCCCACTTTCCATACTTCTGCATTTTCTCTTATCTTCTTTGTGGCCAGGCTAGGTTATTATAATTAAACTGTATTGAAATTATTAGTATTATTATTGTTATTTTCTTTTCACTTGACTTTGTTGTAGAAATTGTGTGTATTGTTTTCCTGGTTCTTCTTGCTTTACTTTGCATCATTTAATTTGTCTTTGAGAAAGGTGACTTCCTATTATTCTTGGATTTATTGGAGAAGCTTCTATTATTTCTCCATTTCAAATCATGCTAGATTTTTGTTATACATACACACATGTATGTGTATATATATATATATATGTATATATATATATATATATACACACAAATATATTCATCTATACTTTTTAACCATATGAAAATGGCCCTTCTATGACTATATTTGCAAAGTTTTTAAATAAACATGAATGTTGTGCTTTATCAGTGGCTTCTTCTGCATTTGTTGATATAATTGGTTTGTTTTTTAAAAATATAATTAATTATATGATTTTCAGAATGTTGAACCATCCCTGCTATCCTTGGTATAAATATATCTTGGTCAGGGTTAATAAATTTTTGCACATACTGTTGTGTTTTTGCTTGGATTTTATTTTTTTTAATTATTTCAATATTTTAAAAATTATGTCAATATTCATTAGTGATATTGTTCTAGGTTTCTAACTTTTTTGTGTGTCATAGGCCTCTTTGGAAGTCTTGTAAAGCCTATGAACCTCTTCTTAGAATAATGTTTTTAAATGTATAAAATCCATAGTCTTAAAAGGGAAACATATCATTTTGACATATTTAAAAAGAAAATGAATGCATAGACTCAAGGTTTACTTTCTCATCCCACAATTTAATTATTAGGACTATAGTTGTTTCATAAAAGGATTTTGGTAGAGTATTTTTCTCTTACGTTTTTGAGATTAATATAGCATAAGTATTTACTGTGATTTAAATATTTGATAAGATTCACCTTTAATTGCATTTGGACCAGAGGCTTTTTGTTTTTAAGTTACTGTATAGCTCAATTTCATTTTCCAGAATTGGATCTTTAAGGTCTCTATTTCATGTTCTGTTAATTTGAATATTTTATATCTTTGCAGATAATATTCTGTATCTTTTAAATTTTCAGTTTATCTGGCATGAAATTGTGTTTAGTTGGTTTGGATAATAATTTTTATTTCTTCCTTATTGTAGTTTCTCCTTCATTTTTTTTTATTTTGGTAATTTAATTTTTGCCCTCTTCTCTTTGACAAGGCTAACAAAAGGTTTTTGATTTTATCAGTCTTTTCTTAGAACCAAATTTTAGCTTTGCTTAACAATTCTTTAGTCTTTTTGTTTTCTATTTTATATATTTCTTTGAATATTTTCAAGATTTTTCTTTTGTGCTTTTTGATACTTGATTCTTTTAGTTTTTTTTCTATCTTGCTAATATATATTTTCAGAGATATAATATCCTCTCTGAGGACCGCTTTAGGTGCACTTTAAAAGTTTTGGTGTACTGTCTAACCATTATCATTTGCTTTCACATAATTTTTGTTACTTTGATATGTTATTTGACTTATTAATTATTCATTATGTCATTAATCCCAGTATGGATCTGTATCTTTTGCTTGTGTTCCTTGTAGTAATTATTATTTTATATATTAAAGTCCATAAAGTATGTGTTTAATATTTCTGCTTTTTTATATTTATTTATAATTTCTCTGTATTCTAGCATATGGCCTATTTGACTTAGGTGCTCTGAGGCCCTAATTAATAAGTATATTCTTTAATGTTTCCATTCAGAAGACTCCATAGGCTTTTTTTAGCTTTAGCTTCTCTTATAATTTGTTTAGCTCTTATTTTCATTTTTGATTGTCTTTCTGTCAATTTTGTCCAGTCCTAAAAGAATAACATTAAAATTGTTTACAATTATTGTGCTACTGTATTGGCTCTTTTGCAGTTCAATCAGTTTCTGAAAATGAAATTAGATGCTAGGTCATTTGGTACATAGTATGTTCAGTGTTGAGATTTGTGTTTTCTCCAATATCATCATTGTAATTCCTGCCGTTTTGGTAGGATGCATACTTGATGCGTGGTAAATTTTTGTTTGAATCTCTCATTTTCAGTCTTTTTTTTTTTTAAAGATGTGATTCTTGTATGTAACAGAATTTTGGATTTTGTTTTCTTATCTATTCTGTTAATTCCTTTCATTGTATTGGTTTTTCAGTCTCTGTACATCCTCTTCCTGTCTCAAGATCATTCATTTTGACTGATGTTGAATTCATGTATTCTTTTAAAATCTAATCTACCCAAATGTCTTTTTCTTCAATATTTTCCACAAATCATAGTGTTGCATAAGCATTCTGTCTACCAAGTAGGAGTCATATCTGTCTCCACAAATGCAGCAACATACAAGATGCTCTAGGGTTCGTTGGAGACCTCTTTACACTTCTAGTTCTAACTATACCGATTTTGTTTGTGCAAATTCTTATCAGTTTTATGCAATAAAATGATCAGTTTTATCTTTTATGATCTTCCCTATCCCTTTTTTGATTAATAATTCTCTTCCATGCATAACTGTGAAAGTATCTCCTTTCGTTCTTCTCTCATTTATATGTGATTTGATCTGCTATATGTAGGTCATGTATCTATTTGGAGCTGTAGTACCTGGTTAGAAATATTAGTCTGAACCTAATTTTGTCCAAACTACTTTCGATTTTCCCAGCAAATTTTGTTGAATAGTGAGCCCTTCTCTCAGTAGTTGGTGTCCTTGGGTTTGTCAAATGTAGTGCTGCGACTATGATGAGTTGCTTGCTATCATCCTTGAGGTTTGGTTTGTGAAAAACAATGCAGGACTTTTCTAGAAAAGCCAAATATGAGATCAGTAAGATGTTTCTTGATTTGGGGCTAGTTGGAGACTATTTCAAAAAGCTCTTTCATATTCAAATGAAACCCAGCAACAAAAGCACGTTCTTCAATTTTCCCTTACACTATTTTTCCTTTATTTTCTTTCAAAATAATTGTGGTGTCATTTTGGTATCTGGCAACCTACATTTCCTTCTGATCGCAAACTTTGAACCTTAATTCACTGAGATGTATGCACAATTACATTTCTCATGAATTTCTAATTTTCCCTTGATCCTGTTTTTCCTCATCTCCCATCATCCTTTGTAAGTTGTGCCATGTCACCAAGAGATGGGATATTGAACCCAGAGTCCATCCACAGAGAAGATCATAGACCTTCATATGAAATTATAGAGAGGGGTCCTTTTCATCATCATCATAAAGGGTGAATGTTCTTGTCCTTAAATTAGAAAATCATGAGACTACATGTTGAAATCTACTCATGAGCCCCAGTCTTTGCTCTCATTCTCTGTTTACTTCTCTGAATTTATTATTGCAGTGTTTCTCAAACTGTGTTCCACAAAGCTTTTGAGCACACAATGGGAATTGAGGTTCTGTGAGAAACTTTTCATTCTGGTTATTTTTCCCTCTGAAATATTAAGTATGAAGTGATATATGTATCAAACATACCATGGAAGACATTTTTTTCAGCGTGAAAATAGGATATTTTGCTCTAAAATGTCTCCAACTCCACTGTGTTATAGGAACATTCCATACTCTCACTCCTCCTTGATAAACATTTCTGGGTTTGAATATATTTCTGGTGTCAAAGGGTTCCATAGTCAAATGTGTTTGGAAAATACAAGTCTATTTCATGATTCCTGAGCCATAGGCTCCCTGGTCAATTCTTTCATAAGGATTGAACTTCATTTATTACATCATGAAAAAGAAATTCCCTTTCTTATGAGGGGAAGGATTACTTTTTATAACATGCCCTCCGTATATGTGTCCACTTCTCTGAACTTAATTTCATGTAGCTCAGGCATTTTGTAAATGAAGTAGAACAGCTTTTTCTTTCTACCTTCTTTCATTTCAGACAATTATTTGGAAGCATAAACATATAATTTCTGTGTAGAGCAAGTAGACGTGGGTCTTCTTCCCCCATCTAAAATGCTGCTCACTCACAACTTGTTACTGTCTAAGGAGAATGCTAACACTGCCACATTTCCTCATTAGTTTCGCATAAGACAGACTCCTGTGTCACAGCTGATGGAGCCTTTATGGGCCTTTTAGCCAAATGACTGATGTTTCCCTCGTTATGTCAGATTTGAGGACACTGCTGGCATCTCTCTTTATTCGCTGTCTTAACACCATCAATCGAGCAGCTGCCATGCACCCATGATCAGGCTGATTATTAAAATGTGCTCAGGAGCCTGCCGACACCAATTTTCTTTCATCTGAAGAGGCCAATGTAAACTGTCTCAAGCCGACAGTTCTGTAAAGGAATATTTAGTATAGGAACCTATAGGTGACATCAAAACCTAATTCTTTAGGAAGTAGATATGGACCATTCAAGTAACCTTTGGTTTGTGATGGAAAGAGTAGTGAGAATTAGCATAAAAAAGCCAGAGAGAGCACCTCTGCTATATTTTATACCTAGGGAAACTGAGTCCTAGAGAGGGGAAAGGCCTTGCCCAAAGCCAAATTATGTGAGTCTGGTCTTAAATCCAGTCCTGGGGATCCCTTCCTCAAGCTTCTTCCCACTGCACAGGTTGGGTTGTAATTTTAGTCATTGGACAGTGGCTAAACAAGGTCCTATTTTCAATTGATATTTTGGTTCCTTTCATTATTTTGTTCTTGGATATCTGTCATAATCAAAGTTGGACTAACTGGCCTTGAGATCTACAGAAGACCTTTAATGAAAGAGAAAACCTGTTATGATGGAAGAGTCATCAAAATGTACTCTTTTCACTTAAATCAATCAATTGGCATTTATAAAGTGCACATAAAAAGACCGAAGATACAAAGACCAAGTTGAAAGAGTCTGTACTTTCAGAGAGCTTGTGTTTTGCCTTGGGATGCCACCTGTGTATGTACAAGTATATGCAAAATAAAGATAAAACAATAAAAGGTAGTTTAGGGAGAAAATAGCAGTGGCAAAAGCTGAGGAGAGGGTGGAGGGGAGAAATGAGAAAAGACACATTGAAGATAGTATTTGAGGTGCTGAAGGAAGTGAGGGATTCTGAAAGCTGGAGGAGGAAAGGGAGTATATTCTAGGTATGGGTGATGACCACTGAAAAGGCAGACAGGTTGTAAACAGAGTGTTGTATGTGAAGAACTAGAGGGTTGGTTTAGTTGGATTGTAGAATGTGGCCAAATATCTTCTGAGGCTGCAAAGGTACATTTGGGATCGTTTGTAAAGGGCTTTAAAAGGCAAACAAAGGAATTTGTAGTTTAGGCAGCTTGAAGTTACTGGACTTTATTGAGTAGGGGAGTGACATATCTGTGATTTGGGAAAATGGCTTTGGCAGCTCTAGGGAGGATGGATTAGAAAGAGAAAAGACCTGGAGTAGGGAGACCAGTTAGAAACCTATTATGGTGATGTAGGCAAGAGATGATAAGAGATTCAACTAAGATGGTGCTTGTGTGGGTGGTGACAGAAGAGACAGTTGGAAGACATAAGGACAAAGTAAAACTGATGGGATTTGATAACTGATTCTACTTTATATATAAGGTGAGAGAAAATGAGAAGCTGAGAATAACCCTGAGACTGTGAATCAACCTGGGTGATCAGGATATTATACTTGAAAGAAATAGGGAAGTTTGGACAAAGGGGACATTTAATGAATCGTGTTATGGACATATTGAGTTTTAGGTGCCTATGGGATATCCAGTTGGAAATGTCCAATAAGTAATTGGTGATGTAGGACTGGAGAGAGACTAGGGTTAGATTTATACATCTGACACTCATCAGCATAGAGATGGTAATTGAACCCATGGGGACTGTTGAAGTCACCAAGTGAGAGTGTAGAGAGAAAATAGAAGCAGACCTGGGACATGCTCTTGGGGTATACCTACAGTTACAAAGCTTGACATGGATGAAGATCAATCACAGAAGACTGAAGAGGAGTGAGCAGACAGGTTGAAGCATCAAGGAGCACCAAGAGAAGTCGTTTCACAAAAACCCTGAGAAGAGAGAGTATCCAGGAGGAGGGGTTGGTCAACAATATCAGCTGTTTCTTAGTGGTAAAGAAGGAAGAGGAAGGTAGGATTTGTTTTGTCAAATAGTAATAGTGGGTTAGTGCTGAACCATTCCCATTGGCTTTGCTCCGTCTTCCTTTAGGCCAATAGGTTATATTTGCTGGGTGTCAGGATTAGGTTAAGAGGCATATTGTAAAGTTTTTCAATAGCGCAATGCTCATCTGGTTATAGAATCTGTGACCTGGGCCTCACTCATACCTTATGCCACCAACTGAGATCCTAAAGAATGACAGATCTTTGACAAGCCTTGAGATAGAAGCCAATTTTTTTCTCCCTTTGGTCTTTTCATTCACCAGAATTAAGTTAAATGGGTCTCCTTTTCTCCTCCCCCTCCCCAAACCCCCAAAACCAAAAAAACAAAAACAAAACAAAAACCCTTGGATCATCTTCTGCACTGAGAAGCCAAACCTTTTTTATTTCCAAACAATGTAGTTTGGAACTTCATGTTGTGCTGTAGTATTTGAAATTTATCCCTAGACAGCCTCATCAGGAAAGGTCAAGCAGACAGCACAGTGAGTGACATCGCCATGTACTTAGGAAAACGTGCTGAAGGGGCAGATGGCATTTTATATCCTCTAGTGCAGTCATATCGGATAACTCTGTTAATCCTCCAGACCAGCAAGTTCCTGTAGTAAAAAGAAGTGGCTGGGACATTTTGTGTACACATTTCATGGTTTTTATTATAATGGTATTTCTACGTGCTGAATGAAGAGTGCCCCAAATATGCCTGTTAATGAGAATTTTTTGTACCTAGATTTGGCAGAGAAACTTTCAAATATGGGAAAAAAGTTTGGCCAGTGTATTCTTTTGTTTTGTTTTGTTTTGTTTTTTAGTATATTCTTGTATTAGTAAATCATGACAGTGTTTTTTTACCCTAATTTTTAAGTATACATGTTTTATTGTTGGTCTTTTAAAAATATGTTTACTTTCTCTTCCCTATTACCTCCCTCTGCCAAAAAAACAAAAACAAAAACAAAACAAAAACAAACCCTATCTCCCTTGTAACACAGAAGAACAGTTAAAGGAAATGAATTGATCCATTGGCCTTGTCTGATAACATCTGCCTCCTCCTGAACCTTTAATCCATCACCACTCCACTAGTAAGTGGAGCCTGCTTTGCCATGGGCCATCTGAAGTGAGTGTTCATTGAAATGAGCAGAGATCTGATGTCTTTCACATATTTCCTTGATATTTTTGTGGTCATTGTGTACATTCTTTTTTTGGTTTGGCTCACTTTGCTCTTCATCAGCTCATATAAGTCTTTTCATGTTTCTCTGAATTCATCACATCTGTCATTTTGAATGGTGTGACAATATCTCATTCCATTCCCACAACCCAGTTTCTTTAGTCATTCCTACCATAGCAGATACCACCACAAAAATGCCACCATGAATGTCTCTCCTCTGCAGGGTATTTTGCCTAATGGAGCTTCACCTTCAGCAGAGATTTGCAATATGTAGAATCTCAAAGACCTAAGAATCAGAAGAAACCTCACTGGTCAACCTCTAATGCTTGCATCTCTTCCACAATATCCAGGTTCACAGGATCATAGGTATAAGGCTAGAAGAAACTTTCTAGGCTTTCTAGTCCAACCTCCTTATTGTCTGAGTAAATAAAACTGATACCAAGAGAACTGAGGTGACTCGTGCAAAGTTACAGAGTCTGTGAGTGGCAGAATCAGAATGAACCCAGGTCTTCTGATTCTAAATCTGATTCTCTGACTACACAACCAATTCACTTTGGGATCGCTACGAATTTGAGGATCTTCTTGCTTATATTGAGAGCATATCAGGGTATCCTAAAAATCTTAGTGCAGTTTTAAGCTGAAAAGAACACTAAGACTTCTGGGACAGTCTATATACTGCCTCCCTGTGACTCCTACACATTATGCTTAGCTTTGTCCACCGGAACCACAGAATGATGCTTCAGATATTTGAGGACAGTGATTGTATTGCCCCTAAATTTTCTCATTATCTGGCTAGTCATTCTTGTTTCCTTTAACTATTCCTTATAGAAAAGTGGCATTATATGTATGATAGGTATAAAAAGCAGCATGGTGTCATGGATAGAGAGTCAGGCTTTGATGGCAGAGAGCCTGCCTCTGAACTGGGGAAAGTCACTAAGCTTTTCAGTGCTCCAGGCCTCTCAGATACTTTCTGCTGCTTTCTTCTTCTTTACTGCTGTCCCATGTGAAAAGAAGGCACTTCTCTTGGCTAGGGCAAACTCTATGTGGTCACGTGATCCCATTTCATCCCATCGTCTCCAGTACTTTTCCTTTTCTATTATCCTCACTCTCTCACTTATCTTCAATCTCTTCCTATCTTCTGAGTGCTTTTCTACTGCTTACAGACGTGTTCTTGTCTTTAGCCATCCTCAAAAAACCCTCCCTTGAGCCACCCATCCTTGCTAACTATCCTCCTGTATCTGTTCTACCTTTTCTGGCTATATTGTTTGAGAAGGCTATCTAAAATCAATCCCTCCACTTCCTTTCCTCTCACTCCCTTCTTAACCCTGCAGCTTGGATTCTAATCATATCATCACCAATGAATGATCTCTTAATTGCCACATCTAATAATCTTTTCTCAGTCCTCATCTTTCTTGACCTCTCTGCAGCTTTTGACACTGTTGATCACCCTCTTCTCCTTGGTACTCTCTTCTTCTTTTTTAAAATTTATTTATTTTTAGTTTTCAACAATCACTTCCATAAGGTTTTTTTTTCTATTTTTTTTAGGCAATTGGGGTTAAGTGACTTGCCCAGAGTCACACAGCTAGTAAGTGTCAAGTGTCTTAGGTCAGATTTGAACTCAAGCGCTCTTGACTCCAGGGCCAGTGGTCTATCCACTGTGCCACCTAGCTGCCCCTCCATAAGCTTTTGAGTTTTAAATTTTTGCCCCCTACCTCCTCACCTCCCTCCCGAAGATGGCATGCAATCTGATACAGGCTCTACATATACATTCCTATTAAACATATTTTCACATTAGTCATGTTGTAAAGAAGAATTAGAACCAATAGTAGGAGCCACAAGAAAGACCCTCTTCTCCTCTCCCTTTATACTATTTCACTTGGTGATCTCATCAGCTCCCAAGGATTCAATTATTATCTCTGTGCTGATGATTCTCAGATTTACTTGTCTCTCCCTAACCTCTCTCCTGATCTCTAGTTTCCCATATCCAGCTGTTTAGTGGACATTTTGAACTGGATATCTCAAGATATCTTAAACTCAACATGTCAAGAAGTGAACTTATTATGTATTCCCCCCAAACTCTCTCCTTTTCCATCTTCCCTATTTCTCTGGAGGGTACCACTACCCTTCCAATCACCTAGGTGCCACCCTCAACAATTCTCCACATACAGTCATTTGCCAAGTCTTGTCTTTTCTTTCTTCACCACATTTCTCTTATATGCCCCCTTCTCTCTTCTGTACCACCCTGGTGCAGGCCATCATCACCTCACACTTGGACTATTGCACTAAGCTGCTGGTTGGGGTCTCTCTGCCTCAAGTCTCTCTCCACTCCATTCCATCCTCCACTGAGCTGCAAAAGCCATCTTCCTAAAGCTCAGGTTTAGCTGTGTCTCCCACCCTTCATTCAGTCCAATTCTCTGGCTCCCTATTGCTTCCAGAATCAAATATAAAATCCTCTCTTTGGCTTTGAAAGCCTTTCATTATACAGCCTCTTTTCACTTTTCTTCATGCTTCTCATACCTTATTCACCCCTATGTACCCTGTAATTCAGTGCCAGTGGCCTCCATGCTATTCTTTATGTGACATTCCATCTCCAGACTCCAAACCTATTCACTAGCTGCCTCCAACTGTTCCTAGCTCCCTTCAAGTCTCAGCTCAAATCTCACCTTCTGCAAGAAGTTTTTCCCAATCTCCCTTAATGCTGGAGCCTTTCTTCTTTGGAAGATCACCAATTGATGCTGTCCGGATCCTGTCTGTATACGGTTGTTTGCCTATTGTCTCCCCATCAGACCACAAGCTCCTGGAGAGCAAGGACGGTTAGTCTTTTGCCTTTCTTTGTATCTTCTGGGCGTAGGCCATTCTCTGGCACGTAGTAGGTACTTAATAAATACTAGTTTCCTGTCTCATGGTCCTGGCCTTCATTGGTAGATGGCATTTCCTTACCAAAGAGTTCCCAATGTGAGTGAAATCACTGGTCTGGTCCCTAATCCAAACTGTCTGTGTATGATAGGAGTTTTTGTTGTTCATTTGTTTCAGTTGTGTCCAACTCTTTGTGACCCCATTTGGGGTTTTCTTGGCAAAGATACTGGAGTGGTTTGCCATTTCCTTCTCCAGCTCATCTTACAGATGAGGAAACTGAGGCAAAGAGGATGAAGTGACTTCTCAGGGTCACACACACACACACACACACACACACACACAGAGCTAGTAAGTATCTGAAGCCAGATTTGAACTCAGTTCTTCCTGACTCCAGGCCCAGTGCTCTATCCACTGCACCACCTAGCTGCCCCATGATGGGGTTAGAGCAGATTTAGAACTCAGACTCCTTGCATTTTGTGCTCAGACAAGAACCTCAAGATATTTTTCCAGGGAACTTAATCTGAGCCAACCACTGCTGTAATTTATCAGTTACCCTTCTCCTGAATTCTCTGCTTTCCTGATCATTTTACCTGCCAAATACTGAGTTAAGACTTTAGCTACATAGCCATCTGTCTGCCTGTGAGTGTAATGGAATGGCCAGAGTGCCAGGTTTGGCTCCAAGGCCTGTCATTGAGCCTCAGTTTCCTCTTCTGTAATAGAAATAGATGTAGTAATTATCTCACAGAGTTGTTAGAAGGATCCAATGAAATTGTATATTTAGAGTGCCCAGAACTGAAAACAATACTCCAGATGGGGCCCAATATTAAACTCTTAATTCACATAGAACTTTCATAGGGCAAATACCTTACCATACAAGGTATTCTTTAGGAAATCTTTCTCTGAAATATAGAAATATGTTTTATATGACTTTACGTGTATAACCTATATCAAATTGCTTGCCTTCTCAATGGGGTGGGGGAGGGCAAGGAGAGAATTTGGAACTCAAAATTAAAAAAAAGTTATAATTATTTTTGCATATAATTGGAAAAATAAAACTTTTTTTTTAAAAAGAAAATCTTTCTCTGGCTACTTTACCTCTCTTCTCTAAAGCTGTATTTTAAATATCCAAGGTAATACTTTTTTTTCCCTGTATAAATTAAGTATGTGGTGTCTTTCTCGTTGGTATTCATTTCAGTCAACTAGAGAGGGTTTTTTTCCCCTTCTCATGTAAGAATCACTCCATAGGGGCAGCTAGGTGGTACAGTAGATAGACCTCCAGCCTTGGAGTCAAGAGGACCTGAGTTCAAATCCAGCCTCAGACACTTGAAACTTACCAGCTGTGTGACTCTGGGCAAGTCACTTAACCCCAATTGCCTCACCCCCCCCCCAAAAAAAAAGAATTACTCTATTACTGTTCTCATTTCATTTTCTATATCATATTTTAAATTTTCCTGAAAAAATGGAAGAAGCAGTAGATGGACCCCAAGATGAGTTAAATTTGGCAGAATCTCCTATGCTAAATAAGGGCACATCAAAAGCATTTCAGACTCATCTGATGCCCAAACCAGGGGCAGGGACCCTGAACGTAGAAGGCCACATGTGGCCTCAAGGTTGCAGGTTCCCCACTCCTGGCTTAAACAATAAGGACTCACATTATACCCCCAAGAGAGAAAGAGTGATAATTTGGAGAACATTCCAAGAAGGGTAACCAAGATGGTTAAGGCACTAAGTACATGTCATGTGAGGATTGGTTAAAGAAACTGAGGACAGCTAGCCTGGAGAAGAGAAAAACTGAGAGAGATGTTTGACTTAAAGTATTTAAATGCTGTCCTGCAGAAAAGGGAGTGAGCTTGTTCTGTTTGTTCCAAAGGTAGAACCCAGAGTAGTGTGCAGTTGTGGCAAAGAGGCAGATTTAGGCTTGATGTCTGGAAAAATGTGTTAACCATTAGAGATGTCCTTAAGTGGAATGGGCTGCCTTGGGAGGTGATGGCTTCCCCTTCAGTGGAGGTCTTAAAGGAAAGGCTAGATGACTTGTCATGCTTGATGTATTGGGCATTTCTTTAGTTCACGGTTTGGCCTAAATTTCCAATGAGTTCCCTTCTAGCTCTGACTGTGATTCTTTGAAAAGTATGAAAATGTGAAAAGGCTAATCCTCAGTGAGTCCCTAGTTCAGAGGTGGTCTCCAAGAGGGCCTCCAGGAGGAGCTGAAAGTCGGGTTCATGTTACTCCCTTTCACTAGGCCAGGAGAAAAAGGTCATTTTTAAGACTTATCAGTTATGCCTAATGAAGAGCAGTATTCCAGTTATTTGGATGGAGTCAAAACACTTTTTCACAAAAGTGCCTAATAAGACACAGAAAACTCAGGATGCACGGTAATTATTTTAAGAGATCATCTGTGCAGAGAGCGGATCCACAGGAATGGTTTAAGCAGAACAGTAGTGAATGTTCTTTGCTAAACATTTCAACCACTTTTTGTATTTCTGCAGTGATAGAGTGGAGATGAGTGCCCTCAATTCCTGCTTCCTCCAGCAACTGACTATACCTAGTGTCAATCCTCCTTTCCCTTCTTCCCCTCCCCACCCCCACTATCCCATCAGCATTGATCCCTGCTAATGAGTTCCCCCATTAATGGTGTCTTGTTAGCATTTGCCCTATCTGGGCGCAGTTAGCAAGCAAGGGGGTTACCAAACTACTCTGACTTGAGAGGGGAGGTTTGCTAACCTTAGACTGGACCAGAAGAGGGGAACAATCTAATTGTCTCCAGTGCGACTCCCCTGAGCTCATTGGAAATGGAGACTACTTCCCCTGAATAAGTTACCCTGGTTCCTTCCCTGTGTGGTACTGGGACAAAGAGGAAAATTTTAAACCAAAATTCCTCTCAATATCATTTTTAAAAAAACCCACTCTAATCCTCTGCTACTTCTGTGCCACTCTAGAAAAGGTACATTTCTCTGTCCTCAAAGAATGTTGAGTGCAGAGCCCTCACTAGCCAGCCAGGCATTTTGTCTCTTCTCACCAGGTAAAGGCAGCCCAGGAGCTCATAATTGCATGTTATTCTGTCGTATTATTAGGTGAATACATTTTTTTCATGGCTGCCTGCTAGTGTAACTAATTAAGAGCCATTCTCATTAATTACATTGATCAGGATCATAAAATAATTTCAAATTGCTGAACATGATCAGCGGGAGTAAAATGGCTTCACTTTAATCCCTTAATGATTTTTCACGATTAATCAAACAACATATATGTAGTTATTTGATCCATTTCCCCTCTTCTTTTTGCAACTGGAACTCAAGGCAATTACTGTAGACAGAAAGTTGATGCAAACAGAACTCCATTTCCTGTAGTACCTAATTAAGCAATAAGGCCCAGTGGGGTGAGGGGGTATATGCCCATCATGAGATAATCACCCCCCTGAGGAGTTACAAAACAAAAAAGTACAGTTGAGTACCTCTGATCCCTCAGGCGCTTGATTAGCTTAGGATAACCACATATTCCACAGTTGCCTTATTGCTAATCGGAGAAACCCTTTCAGTTTTAAATTAAGGGAAAAAATGACTTTGATCCTCGGGAAGGGCTCAGTACTGTATAAATATTTCAAACCTTGAAAGTGACAAAATTAATATGTTCTTTAAGAATTTAAATAGCCAAGGTGGGGGTCCCCTTTCAGTATATTTACATAGGTGTTGTTGTATTTTGCAATTAGTTAAGCCTTTGGCAATTGTATGAATGCAGAGTGTGTGGATATGTCTAATGTATATTCACTAAGTCTCCCAGCAATTGATGATGACCTATTTTCCAAAATATTCCACTTAAGTTTGTCTTCATATTCTTAGTGCCTGCACATAATAGTTGTGTTAATACATGCTTGTTAAATGAATGAATGACTGATGCTATTAATTTAAGAAATAAAAGAAATCCAGTTCTGGTGAATAGAAACATGCTATCGTCTAGGGAAGAATCTCTGGGGTACTTCATAGCTTTGAAATTCTGTAGCTCTTCAGCCTTTTCTTCCATCTCCCCAGAAACACCATCTCCTGCCCCTCTCCTACCCCTCCCCAGTAGTTCTCATACCAAATAGTAGCAACTTTGAAATAGGGAAGCTGGAAGAGATTCTAACCTTTTGTTTGGGGTGGGAGGTAGAGCTGGGAATGTTTCAAAGTTAGTGAGTGTTGCATAATGGCTAGAGTCCTAGAGTGGGAGTCAGGAAGACCTGGGTTCAAGTTCTGCCTTTTATATTAACCAACCATTCCACTGTGAACAAGCTATTTCACCTTTGTGTTCCTTACATTCCATGTCTTTAAAAATGTGCATGATAATAGCACCTATGTCAGGTGATTGTTGTGGAGATCAGAAGAATCGATGCATGTAAAGTGCTTTGCAACCTTCTAAGTGCTGTGTACATATCAGCTGTTATGAGTAGTAGTGATGATAATAACTAGTGATAATGACCTAGACAAGCTGTAGTTCTTCCAAGAACAGAAATGGCGTGGAATAATGTAGGTTTTCCTAAATAGACTTTCTTACTAGGTTCAAAATGACCAGATAACTAGGTCATGTATTTTGACGAGGGAAAAAAAAAAGCTAACATCTACCGACATTTATTGTTGTTTTATTGTTGACTTTCTTTGTGAATTGCACATTTGAAATAGATATAAGCTAGTTTTGTGTTTTTGGTTTTTTGGTCATCAGCCCATTTTGCCCAGGTTTGTTTTGGAAAGTACTCTCATTTGAGGTTTCCTATGCCCTGGGCTTTCTGAAGGAAATGTGGCTGTGTACTTATTCTGACCCTGCAAAATGAAGATGAATTGTGGCATGCATAAATTTACAACTGAGGGTAGCCCTTTGCATAAAAGCATCTTTCTCAGCCTCTGTGTGTGTATGTGTTTAACATAGCTTTGATAACAGGGTGACAAATTGTGAAGATTCTTTGCAATAAATATTAGATGCTAGACTCAGGATATTCCTTCAACTGTCAGCATGGACCACGGTTTTTGCTTTTTTTTTTAAGAATAGTCTCACCCTGACCTTGCTCAGCATTCGTTCTTTACTGTTGCCATCCCCTGATTAAATCAGGCAACTTTGTTTGACGTAGGTATACTTGGCATATGCTTCTAGGACATGTGGAAACACTTTTTGGTCAAGGTTAGGAACAAGTAAGATTTAGTTTAGAAACAAAATAAGTATAAGAGATAGGCAATGTGTAAGATTTTGCAACATTGGAATCCTATGACAATTCCTGTGCTCACAATTTACCTTGGGTTCCTAGAACTTGGAAGCCTTTATACTATGTGTTAAGAACAGGAAATATTGGTTATTTAACTTAAGTAGCATTCTTTAGATGGGGAAGTAAACGGGCTTTTAAAATGTCAAATAGGGAGGAATGGAGATGCAAGGTAGCTATTTTAAAATGTTGAGGTTTGTTCTTGGGAGACCTGACATTTCAAGCTGAAATCATATTGAGGCTTCAAATTTGACCTGTTCCTGTAAAATGAGGAATAATAGCATTCTTCACAGTAATTATCAAAGTGTGCGTGGGTTTCTGTTGCCGGTTTTTTGTTTTTTTTTTTCGGAAGCATTCAGTGCTTATGCCTGTAGCCCATACCTGGATTTAAAATTTCTTTGAACCTAACGAATTAAAGTGATGAAAAGTCAGGGTGGAGAATGGAAGTCAGAATCCTGCTATTTGCAAAACTGCTTCAGGTTGCTATTATTTCCTGTGGCTGTTAAGTATCAGTCAGAGCTAGTACATAGGAAGGAGTCTTTGCACCTGTAAGTGGCCAGGGGTGTATCTGTTTTACTGCCCTGCCCTACTGGTCAGCCATGATAAAGTCTTCCATAGGGTTCTGGGGACACCATGACACCCTGTAGAGATAGCACACTTGGTGTCAGTTGAAGATCCATTTCTGAACTTACCATTGCCTCATAAAAGCAGTGCAAAGCTTGACTGGACAGATGGAAAAAGCTGGTTTAAGAAGGGCTCAGAAAAAGACATTGCTACTCAGCTGGCCTGAATCCACTAATCTGATGTTATTATTAGCGATAAGGAACAGTAGTCCGGATAAAATCTCATTCTCTGCAAATGTCATTTAAATAGGACTCTGATATTTTCTGGTCAAGTAGACAGGCTTTAGTCAAATAGTGAGTACTTTATTTGTAAATGCTGGAAAGGAAAGCTTTATTTCAGCAAGTTCCTAGGATGTCAGCTTACAAGGATTGATTAATTGCTTGTCTGTGGCACCCACTGCTTTTATTAAAAGCACAGCTCCTCATACTCAAGATATCAGGTGGAGGAAATGTTCGTTGACAACTCACCTTTTTTTGCAGGGTGGGAGAGAGCTAGCTCTTCCACTCCTCTAAACTAGGACTCCTGGAGATGTTTCACAGTGGCCAGCCAGATGGGGAATCGGAGAAGATGCCTGGGGAGTAAATCAAAGCCTCTCACTTACAGTGCTTTTGGTAACTTCAAATTTGCTATCTAGACATAGTAGAAAGAACTTGTTAAACAAGTCGTCCCCTTCTCCTCTGTGGCCTCTTCCTCCTCCTCTATCTCCTTCTCTATCACCTCCTCCTCCTGCTGCTGCTACTATTACTACTACTGAGAGCTGCCATTTATGAAGCCCTTTAAGAGGTTTGCAAAACACTTTATAGACTTCATTTCATTTGATCTTCACACTTGACCTTGTGAGGTAGGTGCTATTTTCTACCCTCTACTCACACTTTGCAGATAAGGAGACTCAGAAAGGTTAAGTGTTGCTGCTGGGATTCCAACCCTGGCCTTTCTGACTATGAGTCCAGCCCTCTCTTGGCTGTACTAAAGGTGCATCACATGCCTTTGTTAGTAAGCCAAATTCATTAGATCTAAGCTGTTCCTGGGATTGGTAAGTGAGGTAGCTTGAGAATCTACATCACCTCCTTCATTAGTTCACGAAGCTTTCAGAAGGGCCTACAAGAATTTCTGAGTTGGAACAGATTTCAAAAACCATCCATTTGAGCCTGAACCTGAACAAGAGTCTTCAGTGGAATGCACCCACCCAGATAGGCAGTGTGACTCCCTACACTAGTCATATAGCCTGTGCTTGAAGACTTCCAGGGATAGGCCAGAAATGATTACCTCCTAAGGTAAGCCATTCTACCTTTGGACACCTCTAATTGTTAAGTTTTTGCCTTGTATCAAAATGCAATCTACTTCTTTGCAATTTCATTCATTTGTCCATTGAATAAACATCTATTGGATGTCTACAAAATCCAAAGAACTATGCAAGGCATCAGGGATAGACATTGGACCATCTCTCCAGAAATTTACAGTCTGTTTATTGGCCCTAGTTGTGTCCTCAAGGGCCAAGCAGAGCAAGCTTAATGAACAATTAAGGAGAAATTTGTGAATTTTTAACAGGCTCGCAACTGCAGCTACAGGGTATATTTAAGCAATCACTGTAATAAGAAATTGTGTTACATATCCCCAAAGTCAAGGCAGGGTCCCTGTGGAGGTCGAATAGGAAAAGACCCATGAGAAACATTCACACAAGTCTTAGATCATTCTCTGATACCTAATTGAAAAGTTGATAACAATTCTGTATTTAGCTATTAGATTTTATGCCCCACCAAGCCTTGCTACAGGAATTCCCACTCAGGGTTTTGTCATGGGCCAGGCTATCTATAATTATCTCTAGAGAGTGTCGAAAATGATCAAATATTATTGTAGGAAAATCATTTTAATTCATTTGATTTGGTGAAAAAATATAACCCAGGGGTCACGAAGAGTGGGACACAACTAATTGACTAAGCAACAAGGTTTGGTGCATCTCTTATTGATTGAGTTATCCTTACAGATGTGTGAGTCATTAATTACTTTTTGTTCTTTATGAAGGAAACTTCGCATGTCACAGAAATATCAAACTAATTATATTAAAAGAAGGGTAATACTCAATAACAATATTGCCCTAAACCTTAGAATTACCAGAATCATCTCCCTTGTCTCTAGAGCCAAAGTACTTGAATGATCATGGCTGTGTGTGCTTACTTTTCCTGTAGGAGTGAAACTTAACATTTTCCTCAGTTCTGCCCTCTGGTCCAAGTAGAATCCATCATCCAGGTGATGGTACTTCAAATACTTGAAAACAGCTTTCATGTTCCTCTTGTCTAGGGTAAACATGCACAGTTACTCAAAGTGATTTTCATAAAACATGACTCCCAGGCCTCTCGCCATCTTGGTTGCTTTCCTTAGGATATTCTCCAGCTTCTCATGGTCCTTCCTAAATGGCAGACTCCGGAATGAAACATGCCAGATATAGTGTGTGGACAAAATACAGAGGGAGGAATCTCTTGTCCCCAAAGGAGTTTTTATTTGCTGAGGTATGTAAGGAGAAGTGATATAGTTGGATCAAAATTCATGAAAAGTTTAGTCACTTTATTTTCATGATCTTAAATTGATTTTTAGAAGAGTTGGAGCAATTGATCACTCTACCAATAGGGCATCAGTGGGCCAGTCTTCCTACACTGACTTTCCAACATTATGATTTTATTCTTTTTGTAATCTTTGTCAAACCAGTGAGTGTGAGGTAAAATTTTAGAATGATTCTAATATGCCTTTCGCTTATTATTAGTAATTTCAAGCATCCTAAATCTGCTGCTGGGTATCTTCTATTCTTGCTCTTAGTTTGTTCCTCTGGAGCCAAATGAATACTTCCTCATAAATGTCCTTGAGCTATCTATGGACTTCTATCTTGTCCCCACCTGAAGTCTTTTCTTCTGCTTGTCCTTCAACCCACTCTACTATGGCATGATCTTGAAGGCCCTTACTTTCCCGTTTGCCAAGTTCTGGATGATCTTCAATGTATGAGTGTCCTTCCTAAAGTGTATTGCCCAGAAGTGAACACACTATTACAAATGCAGTTTGCTCAGCACAGAGGAAAAAGGAACTTTGCCTTCCCTGTTCTGGTCACTGTGCTTCTCATAATCAGTGTGGTTACAATCTAGCCATTGTAGGCCCAACTTTCACTAAGTCAGATATTCAGATGTTTTTTTTCATAATTTCTCATGATAATACCAAATATCATACTTAAAACGTTGAAATAGTAAAAAAAAAATGAAAATGTCTAAAGAAGAAAATAGAAGCTCTGAATGAATTGTGTTGGAGAACGCAAGTGAAAAGTTGTTGAAAATATTGTCTGTATTTCCTGTTATTTATCTAAAAATCAGTCAAGATTATGTAGATTTCTCAGAGTTTTCTCATGGAAATAAATTCAAGTTTGGCAGTAATCATCAGAATGAGGAGGAATAAGGAATAATTACAATACTAGCTCACATTGATATAGTGTTTTAAGGTTGGTCAAGCCCTTTACATAGATCTTTGGGGTAGGTGCTATTATAATATTCATTTTACAGATGAGGAAACTGAGGGCCCAAGTGGTCAAATGACTTGCCTAGAATCCCACAGCTAGTAAGTAAGCCATGTAGGCATTATCCCTATCCAGACCTACTTGACTCCTACCTCTGTGCCCTCTCAGCTGGTGCTGCTGCCTCCAGTGAACCTTATCCTAGAGTTAGTTGGCTTGTGGTTGGTGGTTTTCTCCACTGGTGCCTTGGCCTTGGGGTCCAGAAGAGCATCCCTGCCTTTAAGGAGGCCTTTTTCTAGGGACAATGAATGAACACACTACATAATCTCCCTTTTTCAACCCCCATTTGCCTGTTTTTCAGCTGTACTTACTCTTGCTCTCAGCTCTTGTGGTTTGCATCCCAAGACAAGCTTTTCTATTGGTGACATTTGGCAGTCTAGACTAAAACATTTCATTATTTGGAAAAAATATAGGCAATCATGAAAATTGTCATCAGAAGGGATCATCTAGTCCCACCCCCTCAACTGATCAAGAAGGAATATGAGAAGGGGAGGGGACGTGCCTTGCCCACACTCATACAAATAGTAGGTGGAAGATCTGGGGGTCAAGTCCAGGGTTCTTTTCCCTCTGTCACATTTCCTGCTACGGGAATAAGCTCTATAAGTGTGTTATGTTATTCTTGGTAATCAAAGCTGAGGTTTGCTTTCTGCAGAGAAAATCCAATCTGCAGAAAAAGCAAACACCCAAACCAATAAGAGTTGGTCAGTCCTCTTGGCAATTTTCGAGCATAGCTTGGGCGTGAGGCATTTGCTATTTGCCATGGTGCATTCTTGAAACATGAAAACCTCCAGCTAGTCAACTATTACCAGAAGAGCATTGTGATTTGATAAAGGTCGCTCTTTAAAAGGCAACACATGCGTTACTGCATTTGTTCTTGGTCTTTGGCCTGACTGTGGCTGACCTGGTGCCTGTTTATTCTACATTGCCCTCAGTGCCTTTCAGCCGTGTCTGCAGTTTTGTTAGAGGAATAGATTGTGGTGGTGGTCTAGCAATTAGAAGAGCTTTTCAAAGAGGAAAGAAATGAATTTGGTAACCTCTTTGGATCTCAGTTTTTTCACTTACAAAACAATTCTAATAATATTTCCCTTTCACCACCAAATTTTTATATGCTGTAAGGATTTGTGAACTCTTTAACATAAATTACTTTAGCCTCCTTGGTGGGGGTCAGGTATTACATGAAACACAGTTGTATCATTAATTGTGTAATACTGGTCTGGAAAATTGTGACTTGCTAGAAGGAAAATTTCTTAACAATCAGAGTTGTCCTGAAGTGCAAATGGGCTTTCTGAAGAAGCAGTGAAGCTTTTGTAGAGGAGACCAAATGGTTATGGATAGTGTAGATGAGATGCATATTTCAGATATGGGTTGTATGAAATGACAGATATCAAAGAATTCTTCAGTTCTGTTATAGCTATTCCTTTCTCTCCTTTCCAGCTGCCCATTGAATAATTTAGGCCCTTTTCCCTTCATGCCCAGACTCAATGCACTAATCTCCTCACTAGCCTTTCTTCTCCTCCTTCTATCTGATCTATCCTGTACATCATTGTCAGTCTGATCTTCACAAAATAACGCATGGATCATGTTGATCTCAACCATTCAGTAACTTCTGAGTAACCAAAGATAGTCTCCATGCCACCTCCTGGCATGCAAGGTCATTGATATTCTGACTTCAGCCTTTCCTGCTTCATTTCTCACTGATTTCCTTTGCAAATCCTGTGCTTCAGCCACGTTGGTTTACTAATCCTCTCCTAATAACAGTTTACCTATTCCCAACTTGGCAGTGCCATTGCCCTATCTTACAGTTTCATCTCATTTTCCCCTTCCCATGTGAATCCTTCAACGCCCTTCTTAATTTCCACCTCTCCCATGAAATTCTTCCTGACTTTGGTAAACACAAATATTGCCTTTTCAGGAACTCCTTTGGCACTTACTATTTATAGCCCTCATTGGGTACTTATCCTATCTGTGTGTATGTGAGTTTTAAAATTCTCTTTTCTTTGAGAATTGGTACTTGTACTTTGTTGTATGGCCTGCAATTTTTACCATGTTAGAGATGTTAGAGCAAAATGTTTGTGGGTTGATTATAATACTTAAGTATGTAGGGATGAGGGATAATATCAGCCTTAATATCACAATTCTTTGTACTTGGATTTAGGGCCAATACTTAGAGAGGCAATAGGACATGGTGGATAGGGGGCCAACTTTGGAGTTAGGGAGGCTTGAGTTCTGGACAAGTCACTTAATCTTTATGAGTCTCAGTTTCTTTATATGTAAAGTGGAGATGAGGAGCAACATGGCATAATGGAGTAGGGGATGGTGAGTTTTAGAGTCAGGTAGGCCTATTTTTTCCATGAATATTAGAATAGACCACATAGAAATCAGTGTTCTCATGAGACAACTACAAATATTAGGATGAAATCTAAAGATGGAAAAATAGAAGTAAACATAGGTTATCTCATCATAAACAACTAAACTGGAAAATAGATAAAATAGAGAAAATTCAAAACTCATTTGTTCTCTCTGGAAACCATGACTCCAGAATCTAGTCTGGATACCTTATTTGAAGAAATCATAATTGAAAATTGTTCATATTTGTTAGAAGAAGGCAAAATGATGATAGAATCTGCTAGTCGCTTCCTAAAAGAAACCCCTAAGTCAAAATTCCAATGAACATCAGAGCTAAAATCCAGAGCTTCCAGGCCAAAGAAAAAATACTGAAGCCACAAAAGAAAGAATTCAAGTACCAAGAAACCACAATCAATATCCCAAAATATTGGGCTAATATAAATAAGAAAACTCTTTGAATATGATGCTCCAAAAGGCAAAAGAAAAAGGCGTATGCCTAAGGATGGTTTACCCTCAAAGACTGAATATACTCCTACAGGGTAAAGTGGACTTTTAATGGAACAGAAAGTTTTTGAGCATTACTGATGAAAGGCTAAGAATTCAGTAGAAATTCTGTATTGCATGCCCTGAAATCAAGAGAAACATAGAAAAGTAAATGCACATTGGAACGAGCAAAATGATAATGAAGTGCTTACATTCTCACAGGGAGAGGAGAAACAAGTGTCCCTTCAGAATCCTAATGAATTCAAGGGTCACAGATGGAATTAATAGACAGAGGGAATGTTCTTTTTTCTTTTTTTCACTAGCCATATGAGTTTTATTTTAATAAAGTATATCAAGTTACTGATTTGATTTATCTTTTTAAAATAGTCTTACCAGGAAACATAAAAGAAAGAAAAAAAAAACAATTTACCAAACATGTCATAGTAATCCAGAACAAATAAAAGTACCTCCTCTTCAACAGGGCCACCTCATTCAGGGATGTGGGAGTCTATTTCATCCAGCAGACTTTGGGGATATTATAATGTTTGGTGAGAGTGTTTAAATAATATGTTGAAGTTCTCTGCCATCTATGGGTTTTGGAAGCTTTATTCAATATTCTTTCTATTTGCTTTGATTCCTGCATCTTCACATAGACAACGTGTGCTAGCTTCTGCCTGTCTAGCCCCTTTTCTTCTCCTCATTCTTCTTGCTTTAAGATTTGCTCCATGATTTTGCTATTGCCCTTGATCTTCCTTTCCTTCTACTTCATAAAGCCCTGTTCTGGCATTCATTTGAGCTTCAGAGCATCTCTCTGGACTTCTTCACACTCTGCCTTGGCAATGCTCTCTATGACCATGGAGCTGATCTCTTCCAATATGACCAATTTTCTTCTGTTTTGATGGTATTAGGAGAGGGAATAAAAAGGAAAGAAATGAACCATAAAAGGAAGGGTGAGTTTGTAGAACTTAACATTTCTTGTAATAAGGTGTGTATAAGGGGAAAGGGATATAAAAATGGAAGGAGGGTTGAGGGGAGTAGACATTGTGTCCACCTTACCCAAACTGGACAAAGAGGGGTTAAATGCATACAAGTACAGGGGTTTAAGAGGAAGGGCAGCACGGAAGAGGGAATAGTAATAAGCAAAATAAACCTCCACCTCAGAAGATGGATTGCAAATGGTGGATAAAAAGAAAAAAGTCAGAACTAGTGATTTGGGTCTGGGCTAGTGGAAGAGAGAATGGTTAATGGAGCGGAATCAGATCCCTTTTATTTATTTAGATTGCTAATGTTGACCACATTTCTTTTTCACTACCTTCTCTGTAAATGTTAGGGGGTGGGGAGCAAAGGAAAAAATATATAATATAGGGAAATTCACAATTATCATTTATAACCAGAAACGTGAATGTGATGGATTCACTCATGAAATAGAAGATAGCATAGTGTATTAGAAAGCAAAATGCAACAATATCTTGTTTACAAGAAACGAAATTGAAACATAGATTCAGAGAGTTTAATTGAGGAACTGGAATAGATTCTGTTCAACTCAAAAAGGGGAGCCTGTAATCTTAATCTCAGACAAGGCAATAGTAAAAAACAAAACAAAACAAAACAAACCAGATATGGTTAAAAGAGACAAGCAAAAAATTACATTATGACACCTAGACAATGAAATAATATTGAAATTCTATATGCATAGAATGGCATGAAATCTAAGTACTGAGAGGAAAAGTACATTGAATTTCAAGGAGAAACAGACAGTAATCACATAATAATTAGAGATTTCAGTGTACCCCTTTCAAACTTAGACAATTATAATGAAAATATAAACAATAATGAAGTTAAGAACCTCTCTGGTTTTTAACCAGAATGAAGTTAAGTTCTCTGGTGATTACTGAATAGGAAGGAGTAGTATGAATGTGTGTGTGTGTGTGTGTGTGTGTGTGCATGTGCGTGCACATGCACACGTACTTAATCCTATATGTGTCCCTGGGTATGCATATGTGTATATTTAGCTCTACATAACAACTTTATAAAAATGAGCTGTGTCCTAGGGCATAAAGACTACCTAATAAATGCAGAAAAGCAGGAATATTAAATACAAACTTTCCTGACCACAATGCAGTAAGAATTAGTAAAGGGTTTTTGAAAGAAAGTATGAAAGTTAGTTTGAAACAAAATAATTTAATACTAAAGAATTGGTAAGCTAAAGTTAAATCATAGAAACAGTAGATAATTTTGGTGAAGAAAACAACAACAAGACTGCATACCACAAAGCTTGTGATGCCGGCAAAATATATTTCTCAGGAGAAAATTTTTATCTCTAAGCATTTTCATCAACAACAGAGAGCAAGAACAGATCAATGAATTGGGCATGCAACCTAGAAAACTAGAGGACTGATATGTTTTAAGATCCCAACTAAATGGAAAAGTAGAGATTCTTAAAATCAAAGAATATATTAAAAAAACTAACTTGATAAAACTAAGATTTTTTAAATTAATAAAATGGATGAAAACATTAGCTAATCTGATTTTTTGAAAAGAAAGAACTAAATTAACAGTATACAGATGAAAAAGAATTCACAACAAATTAAGAAGAAATAAAGGGAATTTTCAGAAACTATCTTGCCTGACTATGCCAAAAAAATTAATGACTTAAAAATAAATGAATATGCATACAAATAAAATACTCAAATAGTATAAGAAATAGAGATGTTTAAAAAACTTAACCTTAGAAAAATAAATTTTTATGAAGTCATGAATGAACTTTTAAGGGAAAGAAAAACCTTGGGAGAAGATGAATTATATTAAACTTTCAAAGAACAATTCCATTATTGTTTGAACTATTTACAAAAGTAGAAAAAAGAAAAAGATGGAATCCTACAAAACTCTTTTTATGATTCCTTATTATATTAAGATAACTATTGTCTTGATCCCTAAATAAGAGAAATAAAGCAGAACAGTATCTTTAATATTAATGCCATAAATTTTGATTACAATATTAGCATAGAGGCTAAAGGAGGCAACACGTCAAAAAAATTAGGTAGTATGACTGAATTAGATTTATACCAGGAATGAAGGATTGGCTCAATATTAAAAATATATATATGTAAACCATATTGCTATCAAGATAAAATTACACAGTTTTATCAGTTGACACAGAAAATAAGCTTTTGACAAAATATAGCACCAATTACTGTTGAAAATATTAAAAATCATAAGAATAAATTGACCTTTAATATGATAAATAATCATTAAAAGCAAGAGCCAACAAATTACTAGAGGATTTTCCAGGAAAATCAGGTGTAAAGCAAGAATGTCCATTATCAACACTATTATTTGATATATTTATAGAAAAGCTTGTTATAGCTGTAAGAGAAAAAATAAATTGAGGGAATATGCATAGGCAAAGAGGAAATGAAATTATCACTTTTTGCATGTGCTGTGATAACCTACTTAGAAAACAGATTAGAAACAGAAAACAAAGAAGCCAGCAAGATAGCATAGCGTTTGACAAACCCAAAGAGCACAATTACTGGAGGAAGAACTGTTCAACAAATGTCACTGGAAAAATCGGAAAGCAGTGTAGCAAAAAAAAAAAATGTATTTAGATCAGCATCCTACACAATACACCAGTATAATCTCTCTATGCATACATGACCTAAAAAATTTCATGTCATGAACAGATCAGAGGAGCAGGGGAAGAGATATTTTTACAACTATGGATAAAGAGTTAATGATCAAGAAGTTATTGAAAGAGTCATAAGAAATAATACGGTCAGTTTTCATCATAGAAAATTGAAGTTTTTGCACCAGAAGAAATCAGTACTTTTATAATGAGAAGGAGAATAGTTAATTGGGAGAAATCTTTGAAGCATGTTTCTCTGATAAAGGTCTCTTATCTACAATATCTCCCCCATAGAGAAATGGTTAATGGGTATGAAGAGACAGTTCTCCAAAGGGAAAAATAAGTCAACAAGAATATAAAAAAATTCTCAATATCATTAATGATAAAAGAAATGCAAAGTAAGTAATTCTGAATTTCTACCTTATATTGGTCAGACTAGCAAAGATGATAAAAATAGAAAATAACAATTTTTGTAGGGATTGTGGGAAGACAGGCAAAGTAATGAATTGTTGGTGTGGTTTGAAGTGGTCTGACCATTTTGGAAAGCAATTTAGAACTGTGCCCAAGAGTCACAAAACTCTGCATACCCTTTGACCCAAGTGATACCATTGCCAAGCTTATACCCCAGAGACATATAAGAAAGAGGGAAAGGGACCTATATGTGCAACAGTATTTATAGTATTTTTTGTTGTAGCTAAGAAGTGGGAACTAAAGGGGCACCCATTAATTGGGGAATGATTGAATGAATTATAGTATATGATTGTAATGAGATTTCATCATGTTGCAAGACAGGATGAAAGGTACAGATTTAGAGAAACCTGGAAAGACTTGTATGAATTGATGCGGTGAAGTGAGCAGAGCCAGGAAAACTATTTATAGATAAGTACAACATTGTAAAGTAAAACACCTGTGAATCACTATGAGCTGTGATCAATGTTATGATCAGCCTGACTCCAGAGGAACAATGATGATACGTTTCCCTCCTCTTGGCAGCGAAGTGGTGGACTAGAGGTACAGAATGAGCTAGCTATTTTCAGACATGGACAATATGTGGATTTGTTTTGCTTGATTTTGCTAATTTATTTTAAGAGTGGGTTTCAATTTCAGGCATCTGGGGGAGAATTGAGTGATTTGGTGGGGTATAGAGGGATGATATTAACTAAGCAAAAAGAAAATAGCGAATTTAAAAAATCAAGCTATGTTTAGTAGAGATTTATAGTTTCATGTAAAGTCCTCTTTTTGTGATCTTTTATGTGTAAGTGCTCATATATGTTGGTGTTTGTCAAGCTCAGAATAACAGTTTTTAATTTAAAAAAAGCAAACAAAAAGGCCCTTGCTTTTATTGGGAAAGAAGAATAGATTTCTAGGGAAAGCTTTTGTAATGTTTTGCATAGCTAGCTTCAAATGTCGTGGGAGAGTCTTCTTTACTGAGGCAAATGAACAAGGGCTACTTTCTGAGCAGTGAGTGTACATTCTCCCCCCACCCCCGAAAAATCCCCCCCCGCCCGCATTGTTGGTCATGTTGCCAAAAGAGAAAGGAACAGGAAGCCTTGTTACGTCTGATTCCACGGAAAATGTCAAATAGACACAATGTTAACACAGAAGATGAAATCTAGGAGAATAGTACGTTTACTATATAAAAGGAACTGAAAGAAAAAAAAAAAACTACCAACAAAACAAACCTAAATAGTGTTGTTATATCTGAGGATATCATCTCATTTAATCTTTTATTTGCACATAAATTATTCTCTAGTCACAAGTATCATTTGAGTTAAGGCAGGACAGGGTACATATATATCAACATCCTACGCAGCTGAGTTTCTGATTGATAACAGAAGGAAATGGATATAAAAACAGTGTTGCAAATCCTAAGGCTGGTGGAGGTGCCTTGGAAAAACCCTGACTTTGATAAGGAAGACCATTTTGGGGTCCTGCTTTGAGATCAGCCCTTGAAAACAGCTAGCATGGAACGGGAGGGCAGGAAGAGGGGGTATCTTCCTCAGAGGTTACTAAACAACCACTGTAGATGTGACAAAGCCTTCTTTTGAAGGCCCAACAATGACCACATCACAGGTTTGAAGAATGTCTTTCACTCTGGTTGCTAAATTGGAGAGGCACTTAGCAAGCTGCCCAGTGTTACTGCTGAAGAAGCATTTTTGCCTCCATTAAGGCCTGTCCACACTTTGCCTCCCCCAGTATATTAGGACATGGAAAACAGAAGTGTGAATTCAGCCTTTCACTTATCATTGCAGTCCCCCACTTATCGCTCAGTCCTTCATTTGGAAGGCTCAAGTGGCCTTTTGTGCTGGCCATTAGCCAATTGCAGGTGCAAAATCTTGCAGGCACCCAAAGGGAGGCCTTGGTGGGAAGCGTCTTAAAAAATGGATCCCTTGTTACAGACAGTGATGCAGGATTTGTGAGGGGATATGTGTAAAGAATATAAAATAAATTCAAATGGAAACAGATGCTCTCCTAGCAAAGAATTGCCTGATCTGGGGAAAATGAATATTAAATTGAATGCCTAAGGCTTGACCTTATTTGACAAGGCGAAAGAGACCCCTCTGCCCTAGGCTTTTTACTATAGAAAAACACAATGGGCAGTGGGGACAGAGAGATGCACAAGTGGAGGAAAGCTTCACCATCTGCCCAAGAAGGATAAATGACAGTAGATGCATGACCCTGGCATGCAGAGAAAGTATTAGATGAAAGCTGGAACTTATTTCTTTAAAGTGCATTTTTAATTTCTCCATTCCTTTAAACAGAAAGTCTAGAGTCTAAAATGCTTGGAACCTCCAGTGGAAGATTATTTTGAATTGAAGATAACACATCTCTGAAATAACCATTAACAACTCGATTTTCTATAGCTTTATGGTTTACAGAGAGCTTTGCTCACAACTCAGGGAGGTAGGGACTGCAAATTTATTATCCCCATTTTCTAGATAATGAAATGGACAATAATAAATAATAAAATCATGTAAGTCTATGGGGAAGAAGGATTCGACTTAAGGGGGAAAATTGATCTGTGTGCAACTTTATAGGAACACAGCTGTTGCATAAAGCAGCATGAACCTAAACTGGAATTTGGGGAAGGGGAGGTGCTCCTATCTGTAAATTTCTTTCTTCCATCATAGCTCACGTAGAGGCAGAGAGGAAACCCAACTCCTCTTTTCAGCAGGAGCGGTGTCTTAATGTTGCAGCTGAATCCAGTGGTAGGAGGCAAATGAATGAAGCAAGCTAAACTTTGCTCCCAGACCCTGAAGTGAGTCTCAGCTTGGCAGAGTGACTACTGAGAAGACTCGCTTAGTTTCATCAAATTACAAAATCCAACCTACCTGGCAGGACTTGGAAACATCAGCTTGCAGATTCTGCACAATCAAATGACTTCAGCAGCCGCCTCACAAGACCAACTTGTGTTTTCACTCATCTCCTTTGTTGCTCTTACTCTTCTGTCAGGCACACACACTAAAACACAAATCGGTTTTCCTGAACCAAAGATCCTGCCTAGGATAGAGGGAAGATGAGCCCTTCTTTATTCTTATGAGTGATTTTCTCTCCACACCCCCGCCCCTGCCAGGCGTCCCCTTCCTTTATTCCCCAGACACAAGTCCCTTTCTTTACACTGGTTTAATTGGATAGCTATCTCTGTGTTTGACACTTCTTTTGAGCAGTTCCAAATGCTCCATAGTCATTTCTTGATTATCTGCAGAAAATGTTGAATCAGAGCAGTTGCTTGCCTTTGCCACCCAGTGCAGCTTTGAGCTGCCTCCCTTCACCAACACTTGGCACACAGAAGCCTCAGGAAGAAGGCAGACTCAATTGTAGATTTCACCTAAGCAGAAAAAGAAACAAAAAGACTGTGGGTGGACAAGCAGGAAGGTAGATAGGTTGCATGATTGATGCTCAAAGTCAAATAGTTTTTCTTATTTTGAATTCTCGGGGTTATCAGTCACAACAAGTGCCTTGCATGTAGTAGGTGGGCAGTAAGTATTTTGTGAAATGCGTGTTTTTAAAGGATCAGGAATTGTCATACTTTGATGGGCATTTCAGAAGGTTAGAAGTTGAGTCTGAGGCGTTGAACCATGATCTCTGCTTTGTTTCATAATTTTGAAAAGAGAATGACTGTGGGGTGGGATCAGTTCACTTTTTTCCAGCTCTTTTCTATTTGTGCCGTTAGGGGCTTGTGAGGAATAAAAAGCATAATATTATGAAAAGAGATATATTTATTCTACTCATGAGTAAAGCGTTAGATGCTCTTGGCTTCGCTGTCTGTGAATCATGATGTCTTTCCTCCCATGAAGGATAAATATGGCATTCATTCCAACCCATTTAGCCCATTATTCCTTTGTATATAAAATAGGCCCAATTAAGACATTCTTTTGTTAATTTCTGCATTCTATGTATGGCTAGAAAGAGTTTAAAAATATCCATTGCAGCAAATGTCTTTGAATGCCTCTTGCATACTGAACATACCATTCACTCCCTCCCCCCAATATTCACACTTAATAATGGAGTTTTTATTCTGGCCTTAGAACAGGTACAGGGAGGTATCTTCCCACTGGCCCACATTCAGATCAAAGTGTCTGGAAATATCAGCTTGTTTGACAAACGTTTTCCATTTTCACCCAGATGTTTGGCACTGTATAAGTCTAACTTGAGAGTATTTTTTTCTCTTCATGTGATGATTCATTCGCAGTTGTCAAGGTACACCCCAAGAAAAGGGGTTGAAATGTTGACATTTTTCTTCAAGATTACAAAAAGATAGAAAAGAAACTGCTTTATACTTCCTAACAGTAATTATGCTTAACCAAACTTCTAGTATGTGCTCCATGGAATTTCATTGTTGCATTCAGCAGAGTCTCCCTGGGTCCATTCCTTTTTGTATTATTTTGGGGAGTTTTGCCATATATTCGCCCCTTCCATAGTGAAATGAGGAATAAAATTAACAAGGACACAGCTTTAGGAAATTCAAGACAAAAGGGAAAGATTTTCAAAGATTGTACCAGGAATTTGGCTTTATCATATTATTTTTCATTGTTATCTTATGCTTACTCCTAATAAAAGTGTTTATTATGCACCTCTGGAAGATAAAACTGGCATTGTCTATTGTCTGTGCAAACTAGCCATCCCTCAAGATGCTATAAGAGTTATTAGAAAGATACACTAGGTCCAGCAAGGTTGCCCTGAATGACATTACAAGGCTTTCTATTTAAAATTGTCGCTTACTGTGACCAAATGATCATATGGGACATTTTTAACAAATGAAACACAGTGAGACGTAAACAGTATTGAGAGTGTATGATCCTTCCCCAATATTCACTACTATTTAGCTATATTACATGGCTAATCCTATGAGAAGGCAAAATTCATTATTTTTAAGAGGAATTCTGTTCCTACTTTTAGTACCAATTATGCAACATTGAAATGTATACGTATCTATTCAGTTTTCAGTGTTCTAAAAACTCAAATGAGATAGCATATCTTAAGTGCTATATATATTTTGAGGTATTATGATTATTATCATTAATTGAGCAATGTATGGTCTTAGGACAACAACAGGTTCTACTTTCCTGTCAGAAAACTTAAGTCTTCTAGGGCCAGTAAGTTTAATTTGAAAATTGTATTTGCCTTTTATTTCATTCATTTAGAAAAAAAAAAAGCATTGAGTAGATACTAGATGGAGGCTTTTTTTTTTTGTAGGTAATTCCTTTGGTCCCGAGTACTGGGTTCGCTCCAAAAGCCTAACTACACTTTGGGGACTGCTCTGGCCCATACCAGACAGAGGAGGTTTCCAGCTAGGAGGGGTTCTCTGCCGAAATCAAAGCCTCAGTGTAAGCCTTGGCCCTAGCTTGCCCCCTCCTCCCTAGCTCCTCATTGGTCAGCTAGTTGTGCTGGAGGTGGCTGATTGACAGCATGCAGGAATTCCCCCCAGTATAAATATAGCCTAGTGCAGTTACAGGCTTCTCCAGACCCCAGGGGTTGAGGACTTTCCGTCAGGAATGTCCGCAGACTACTCAGAGGAAGGAAGGCAGCTTCCTTTCCTCCATCTCCTCCACTATAGCTTTGGAGGAGATCTCTTAGTAGACCTGTCTAAAATCTCTCAGGGTTTGGAAGGCTTCCCAGGATGTTCCACAGCATACCCAGGACACCTGAGTTTCCCTAAGATGTTTGAGTTGCTGAATGCAGCAAAAGAGATAGATGACAGGTGAGTACTGGAGGGAATGTGTGCAGATGTGCGTGCGTGTGTGTGTGTGTGTGGAGGGGGGGGTTTATGGTGTGTGGTGTGTGTCTGCATGGTGAGGAAGGAGGGGGGGCGGCAGCATCAGAATTGGTGTTTGGGGTAGGGGGGACTGAAATCTAAAAGTGTGCCCTAGGTGCATTTTGGGAGGTCATGTCAGTGCCCCCTGGGACTGAACTGTTAGCAAATAACACAAGTAGAAGATGTGTATGTATATTTATATGTTATTTTTAATTTTAATGTCATTCCTCTGATGTTGATACTGAAAGTGGGTAGTGTGACCAAACACCATGGGAACAGGGAAGGGGGTGGGGTGGGAAGGAAAGATTGAAATATCTTAAAGGTAGGTAGATAATAAGCCAGTGAGTAATTGAAGCTCTTTATTATACATATGGATGTGACTTCCCAAGGTGTTCCAGAAGCAGCTGCCTGAGAGAGCTGTCTTAGTATATCAGAGCCCACCGAAGCCTGTGCCCTGGAGAGAATTAGATGAGGGGGCAAATAAAACCATATCTAAACTGTCAGATGTCCGCTCCTCCCTTCCCCCACCTTTTCTCTGTGATTTCCCCAGCCCCCAGGGTCACTGTTAGTACCCTCTGTATTCACTCTCGGGCTGTGTAGTTTTTGAGTTGGGGATTGGATTCTTGAGATTTACCAAAGCTCTATTAGTAAGAATCACAGAGCATTTTCGTGGAAGTGCTTAGAAATAAATCCTTTATTGAAGTGATAGTAATTGTCATCACCCTCCATACCCTTTTGTGTTTAGCTGCAGAGGCTTCAAGCCATCCACACATTTTTTAATATTCTTTAAAAAAAAAAAACTCCACACAACTGAAATTCCACATAGCAGTCATAACAGTCATTTCATGGGGAGTCCAAGGACATCTGTTTTGGAAGCAGAACAAGCACCTTGTGCAAATAGGGTTGTATAAATTAGGGAATGGGGGAGGGGTTCTCTGCGGGCTAGTCTGTTGACATGTTTTTAGGCAATTCACACTGCTGTGAGGTCACCAGCTAAGGTGGGAGAAAGAAGCTGAGTAAAGACAGCAAGAAGGGTTTGAAATGCAGGTTTCTTTGACTTGACCAAGAACCCTCCCCAGCCTCCAGTCCCCCAGGTCCTAAAAGGTACACTTGAAATTTTTGTTTTCTTTTGTTTTTACCTTTTTTGGTTCCTGTCCGTATGGTGTTCCATGATTTGGGGTGGATGGCACCTCTGGGAAATCTCTAAAGAGCTCACTTGAGGATTCTGGGGGTTAATAAGAGAGGTAGTGTGGTGTAAAGGACAGAACTTCACACTTGGGGTCTGGGGGACCCAGAGCTAGCCATGTCACATCTCAGAGCCTCCTTCCTAAAGTTCCTTTGCAAACCTTAAAGCATTATGAAAATGGGAGTTCTTATTATTGTTAGCCTAGAGGTTTGGGGGTTGATGCCTGAGTCTTAAACTCTAAAGCTGGAATGTGGGCAGCTGGAGTGTGAGGCTGTGATGCTAGTCTTGGGATTCTAGGAAGTCCCATTCAGATTCTAAAAAATTTCTGCTTAATGCCACTGTCACAGACACATAGACAGAGTGATGTTTCTACAGAGGAGGAGCGATGGATAATCTCAGAACGTCATACAAGCATTCATTATAGTCATTAGAGCTGACATTTATAGAGGGCTGTAAAGTATGCAAAGCACCCCCACAGAGATGATCTCATTTCTGCCTCACTCCAACTGTCTGAGGTTGGTACCACAGGTAATATTATTCCCATTTTATAAAGGAAGAGACCAAGGCTTGGAGAGAGATGAAGTCACTTGTCCAGGGTCACATAGCCAGTGAGTGTCAAAAGTCAGGATTTGAACCCACATCTTCCTGACTCTAAATCTAGCTTGTTATCTACTATACCACATTGATGATTGTTTCTGAAAATAATTTGTGTCTGTAGTGTGGGGAAGATATTACACCCACATTTCAGTTAGGAGAACTCAGCTAATGAAAAGTTTAGGAACCACCACAGGGGCACACAGTGAGCCAGGAAGACAGCCCAATATCTTTTGATCAGAGGATCTGCTTTCAAGATGGATTTCTGTGAGTTGTAAACGGAAATGGCTCCTAATAAGCAAGGTTGGACAGTATAGGAAGAAATCAGAAATAGCTAAGTTTAGTGCCAGTGATTTACTCCTTGTAGCACTGCCTTTAGGGTTCTTCCTGGGCACTTGGTCAAACTCCAGTAGCATTTAGAGCCGTTCTTTTGCCTTCCACAAAGATTGCCTGCTCCATTATAGACCTCAGAATAGTCTTAGGAAATTTCTTCAAGCTCTGTGCCACTCAGGCCTTGTTTCTTACTCCTAGTTTAGATCTGAGAATTCATTAGTGAGGCAGTCAGGCATAGTGAATAGAATGGTGGATCCAGAGTTAGGAATACCTGAGTTGAGGTCCCTGCTTCAGTACTTGCTATCTGTGTGACTATAGATGGGCAAGATACTTAACCTTTCTATATGTTTCTCATTTTCCTCATCTGTAAAGTGGGGATAATTCCTATTATGTAGCTACCTCACCGGGTGATTAGATCTTAACTGAGAACATAGAGGTAAAGCACCTTACAAACCTTAAAATGTTAAGTAAATGTCCATTATTCAGTACCACGTTGGGCACATGTAACATGTGCCACCCTCACCGGCTGCATCCCTGTGAGACAGACCTCTTATCTCCTCTTGATATCTCTTCCTTCTTCCTGTATGACTGGAGATCACCAAGGGAGAAGTCATTGGTCATTGTTCCCCACTGTTCTCTTAGAGTTAGAAGAAAAGAGGAAGCTGTGTTTGTGTGTGTGTGTGTGGGGGGGGGAGAGAGAGAGAGAGAGAGAATCTGTGTGCAGAAGCAATGTTTGTACAATTTGCCCATGGAGGAAAGTGGGCCAGAGATGAACATATAGTCCACCAAATGATCTACCCGTCTCATTGTACCCCATTGTTTTTTATCATTCTCTCTTAACATAAACTTTTGAACACCACAGATTTCTACTTTGTGTCAGCAAATTCATGTGGTGTTTATTAGGGACTCGGGTCCTCCAGGAGGAGAAGAAAGGAGTTGGCAGAGGGAGACAAGCTGGAAGGAGTGAGGGAGACAAACTCAAGCTTTTGGGCAAGAAATGTAGATTTTTTTTTCTGGTACTCAGTTTCTGAATATGCAAGTTGAGTGTGTCAGGAGATTTAGTAAAGCCCTTCCTGACAGCCCTCTGAAGCATGTATGGTTTCCAAGGAGGATTTCCATGGCAACTGAGAAGGTGGGCTTTCTCCATAGCTGGAGCCAGTCCTGAGCAAAGTTGGATCCTGGGTTTCTTTGGCCTCTTTACCTACTCAGAACTGCCCTCCCCAAATCCTACATGCTATTGAAGGTATGGGCATGAAGTGGTCTGAGGAGGTTGTTTTTAATTACAGAGCAGTTTATTTCCCGTGAAATGTCACTTGATAATAAGCCAAGGTGTTACCCTTTCAAGAGAGATTTACATTCCAATTGGAAGCTCTGGATGGCCAAAAAGTCATCTGGACCCCAAAGAATGAATGTCAAATGGTTGATTTTCAGGTGTGAGGGGATAGTTTTGTGTAGTGGGCTCTGTCTAGCACCCCTCAAATTATTCCATGTAGACAGCCACCTACTGGGTGACTGGGAGAGTACCACAGGATGCCTATAATAAGCTAGCCTATTAAATTGCAAATGCCTGTGAGAGTGCATAATAGAATCTTAGATGCGGAATTGGTTTTACAAATGAGGAAGGTGAGGTACAAAGAAGGGGTAAAGCAACCTAGGGCAGTCAAAAGAATATTGGATTTCAAATCTGGCCTTTGCTCTTTATTAACTATGTGGCTTGGGAGCAAGCCATTCGCCCTCTCTAGACCTCAGTTTCCTCTTCAGTAAAATGAGGTGAGTGTGTAAGATGACCTCTCTGGTTCCTTCCAGCTCCAAATCTTTGCTCAATCGTTTGATTTTTTTTGAACTTCTCTATTTTCTCTTTTGCCTATAAATCTTTTTTAATTTTTTTATTCTGAAATTAAATACCAAAAAATATTTACATTACATAGCAGAACACAAAAAAGCATTCTGAATGAAACTCTGAATTTTCATTTCATAATACTTGCTTTATAAACATATATATGTATATACGATAAATTCTATATATTACTTTCAAAACTTTCTTGCTTGTCTGAGTTTCCTTCTCTTCTATGCTTTGAAAATGTTATCTGTTGGGTATGGACTTTTTTTTGTAATCACTATTGTTCCTCCTCCCAATTTACACAGAGAATGAAAGAGAAAAAAAACCTTCATAAAAATATAGTCAAGCAAAACAAATCCACATAGTAGCCATATCTGAAAATATATTTCTGTCTCTCTACTTTGAGACCATTTGTCCAGAAGTTCATTATGTTCTGGTGCTTTGGTGGCAGGGTGTCTCATTGTATCCATCAGCAAAAGTCTTTCAAAACTGTTTTTCTTTGAAATGTTTCTGCCCTTATATAAGTTGCTCTGGTTCTGCTCTCTTCACTCTGCATCAGTTCATATTACTTGGGTTTCTCTAATATCATCTCTTTTGTCATTTCTTAGTGCACAATAATATTTCATTGCATTACATGCCACAGTTTGTTCAGACGCTCCTCAATTCTCTAAGAGACATTTGCTTTCAGGAGTTCCGAAAGAGCTAAGAATGGTTTTTATATTTTTTATATTTTTAAACATAATAAAACTATATCTAAAAATTTTAAAATCATTCTTAGCTTGTAGGCCATTCAAGGGGCAAAATCAGGTTGCTGGCAAGATTTATCCCTCCTGCCATAATTTGTGGGCCCCTAACTTTGATTCGAGTTCTTGTACTTTACTTTCTTCTTACTCCCCTTCTCCCTCCCCCCTTTTAATCTGTTCTTCAGGAATAAGACATTTGTTTTGCTTGTGACTATTCTCTCACTATGTTATCCTCTCTCTTAACCTTATTGCCATCCCCCTGCTTGTTCCCCTGTCGAGTTTGATGTATTTCTGTACCACTCTGTGTGTTTTTTCAACCTTCTTTTGTCCGTTTCAGATAAGCATGAGATTCATCTCATGCACCCTGCCCGTGCATCTTCTTTCATGTTTGTATATTTTGCTCCTCAAACATCCTAATTATAAGAAATGATAAATCCCACCACCTTTCTCATCTTTTCTATACTAATGTGTTCCTGTTTTTATCCTCCTTTCTCTTTCCTGTCTTCAAAACATCAGAAGAGTGAATCTACTCTTAGGACGTCAATAACTTTTGAAGACATTAGGGTTCTGAAGGGACCCTTGTTTCTTCTTCCCCCATTAGAATGTTAGCCCTATTTAATCCTAGAGCTCCTTCTAGTTACTCAACTATATTTACCTTTCTAAGTATCTTCTGTGTTTATATTCCAAAGTTCCTACTCAGCTTTGGGCTTCTTGTAAAAAATGCTTATAACTCCTCTATTCAATTAAAAGTCCACTTTTTTTTTTTCTACCTGTAAGCTTATATTCAGTTTTGCAGGATGTTATTCTTATTTGTAAGCCTCTCTTTTGCCTTTTGGGTTATGTTCCAAAATTTCCTTTGGATTTTAGTAGAAGCTGCTAGGTCTTGTGTGATATCAGCTGGGGTTCCTTGGTACTTGAACTGTTTCTCTCTGGAGAACTGAAATTCATATTTTTTAACCTGGAAGTTCTGGATTTTGGTTGTGACATTCCTGGGACTTTTCCTTTTAGGATTCCCTTTAGGAGATAATTGGCTTCCTTCTGTTTTTACTTTGTCCTCTGTTTCTAATAAATATAGACAGATTTCAGAATTTTTAAAATAAAATCATGGTTTTCAGAGAGTTAAGCTATTCTTAAATTATCTCTCCTTGACCTGTTTGCCAGGTCAGTTGTTTTTTATATCATCTATCTTATATTTTCTTCTATTTTTTCAATCATTAGATTTTGTTCTAATATTTCTTAGAGTCTTATAGAAATGTTGGTTTCTAGTTTTCAAGGAGTCCATTTCTTGGAGGAGGTTCGCCCCTTTATCTTCTAAACTTCTTATCCTCCTTCCGTTTCTTGTCTCTGGAGCCTTTATCTCATTTTTCAGTCTCTAGCTGCATTTCTTCTAGTATTCATGTAGTCCTTGTGGAAAATCCATTTTTTCCCCTGTCTGTGGTTACAGTTGTTATAGAGTTAGATTTGCATTAATTTTTTATACTGGTCAGTGTTTTCTTTGATTTACTATCTCCAGCTTTAGTTTCTGAATTGGGGCTCTGTGCCAGGGCCAGGCTTTGTCCCCTACTATTCTCTTGAGTAAGGTAGTCAGTCCTGTTTGGTCTTGCCCTGAGTTCCCTGTCTTAAACCTCCCAGGGTTACCCCTTCTCTTTCCTGGATCTTTGAGATTCAGAAAACTGGATCTTCAGGGACCTCTGTGGTATCTCAGGACAGAGTCCTCTGGGTCTGAGCTGTCCAGGGCCAAGTTCTATGGCATGGCACAGGTTGGTACTATGATCCTCAGTCCTGGAGCTTTCAAGGTTCCCACTCTAGAGCTTTCTCAGGGGGAGCCCTCTGCTCTTGCTTTCTTCCAGACATAGTGCCTTGCATGCCAAGCATGTCACACTGGCAGTGTCTGGTTGTGTCGGTGACCCTTTTCCTTGAGGGCCCACTTTCCTATTGCCTGTGTGCTTCTGGCTGAGTTTGTTGTTGTTGTTGTTGTTTTTATTGTTGTGATGTGGAAGAAGCCATTTCATGTAGCTTCTCATTGAAGCTGGGTAGCCTGCCTCTTATTCAGGCAGCCATCTCGACAGCAAATCTGATCCTATGATCTTATAGGAAATAATTTGCTCAAGACCACTGAGATAAGATTTGAATATAGGTCATTGGGCTTCAAATGTAGCTTTATCAGCCAGTGACACTGCAGTGTGAGTTATTCTAATGACTCCTTTCTTTGGGGCAAGCCATGATTGGTCAGAGAATGGGGACATAGGGAAAGGAGTTTGAGAAAGGTACTGGGAGAGATTGAAGAATTAAGTGAGGATAAATTGATGTGACTTCACCCTGAATCCTCTCCTCCCCAATCCCTTATACCTTTCTTCTTCGAAGGATGGACTAGTCCTCACCAGTGATTCTAAAAGCATGGTCCATGCATTACAGTTTTCAATTGCACAATGTCTACAATCTGTTTCTGGCTGGTGTCCCATCCAAAAGAGTTCCAGGTTTCCCATCAATGCCAGTGTTGATTTTTGCAGGGCTAAGTGGACGCCAAGGAAAGGAGCAATTTGAGAATGACTGGTCTAAAGTGAGAAAGAGAGTAGGGGAAATCCTTGTTAGAATAATGCAAATGGAAATTTGTTTTCAAGTTTTCAGATGTTCCCATCTCTCTTAAGCAGGAAGAGTGCTGGACTAGGCATGAGGAGAAATTGATTCTAGTTTTTGCTCTACCAGTAACTTGATCTTTGCAAAATAACTGAGGCTTATAGAATTATAAGATCCAGAGCTTGCCAGGACCTTCAAAATTGTTGAGGCTAACACCCACATTGGATGGAAGGGCACATTAAAGTCAAGAGAGAAGTGGTTTGTTTTTTTACACAGGTAGTAACAGAATTATGATTTGAACTTGGGTCCAATGTCTCCAAACTTAGTGTGCTTACCATTGGACCGTGGTGTCTCCCCTCCCCCTCAACCCCTGTTGCCCTTCCTTGGCCTTTGGTTTTCCTCTTCTGTAAAATGCCAGGGTTGAAATAAAAGGTTTCAAAGGTCCCTGCACGAGGTGACATTGTAGAGTTTCGCAATATTGAATATGATCTGACTTTGAGGTGTTATTTTGTTTGGTAAAATATGTTTGTGCTTCGAACCCAAAGATGATAAGAAAACATTAAACAAGTAGGCCTTGTTCTCCAGGGCCTGTGCAGTGAGCAGGCTTTTTATCCTTCCATAAGCACAGCCTGTACAAGCTGTAATGATTACTGGGAGCCTACAGCTGCCCAATCACAGACTGTCTTTGGCAACAATATTCCATTTTTTTCCGACCAGCTTGACATCCTGTAATGTCAGTGACCACTGAAATGAGTGATAAAGAGGCTTGTTTAGAAAGAAAAATGTGATATTCTTTGGTATTCAAAATTCCTATGGCCATGTAAAAAGGTTCTTTATTTTTTCTTTCTTGAAAGCTAAGTATTTCCTCTGCTCATTAGCTTTATCTGTTCATCTGTGCTTTCCAACCAACTTTTTTCCTGTTTTGTTTTTTTTTTTGTATTTCATGCCACACTTTAAAATTTCTAAATATTCACTTGTAACCTAGTGAGGAATGGGATAGAAGTAGCAGAGAGTGCTTATAGAAATTATAGAAGTTATATAGAATTTATATAGAAGTTCTTATATCCACTGATGAAAATAAAATGGTTGTGGGAGATGATGTCGGGCAAAGGGGGAGGAGGACTATTTGAAAATAGTGTGTCTTAAGCCCCATAAATAAATGTTTTTTTCTCTTGGAATAAGTAAAGTAGGAAGGATCCTATACTAGGAAGCAAGAGACTTGGGTTTGAGTCCTGGCTCAAACATATCCCTTTCCTTGGCCTCAGTTTCCTCCATCTATAAAATGAGGAGAGTTGACATATGCCTGAGATCCCTTCTAGCCATGCAAGTAATGACTTTAGTTTCCTTCTCATGACATTGATGAAGAATAAAGGAAAAATATGTATTAATTGTTTACTGTGTGCTAAGCATGACTAGGCAAAGAGTTGAGGATATAAATGTAAAGAGATAGTCTCTGCACTCAAAGAGCTTAAATTCTAATAGAATATATAGTATATAGAGGATAGTGGTGGCTAGGTAAGAATGTTTTGGAATGAGAAGTCATAGGGATGATGAGGGGAACCATAAAAGAGAGAAGTGGCATGTCCTTTCTAGAAATAACTGTAGCACTGATTTGATTACAGTTCCAAGAATGAGAGCTAGACAGGGAGAGAGCGAGAGCAAGAGCCTCTGTGTGTGTGTGTGTGTGTGTGTGTGTGTGTGTGTGTGTGTGTGTGTGTAGCAGGGGAGGAATGGTGGCAAATGAATGGCAAGAAGATGGCTGAGAAGGAAAAGAAAGTGAAACATGGCTAGGTCCAACGAGATATATCGAGCCATGTAAGTTTGGCTCATTGGATCACCAGTCTTGACAGCTTGGCTCCTGGGACAAGAATTCCATCAATGAATGGGTTAAGTTCCCCAGGGCATGTAGGAGACTGATGGTAAGAAGAAATCTGGGCTGATTATTTGGGTTTGGCAGAATATGGTGCTTCCTGAGGCTCTAGAAGAGACAGAGTAGATAGATCCTTCAAGATTTTTTTTCCCCGTACTGTAAAAAATCACAAGGAAAGCAGCTCCTAGAAATTTATTTTTCTAAACCTTGTTGTTGGAGCATTTGAAGGAATTGGTGGTTTTGCTTGAGATTCTGGATATATATTGCTGGTGACTTTGGAAAAATGAAGAAAAATCAGAGGGTCATAAATTTGAGAGCTAGAAGGAGACTTAAAGGTCACGTAGTCTACATGAGATGCAGGCGTTAAGTGACCAGCCCAAAGTTAGTCAGCAGAGCGTGGCCTCTAACCAGAATCTTGTCAGAATAGCTGGTTTTCCTTTCAAAGTCTTATTTAATGCCATTACTGCTTTATTACAGTTAATTTAGATGCAAAAATCAGATTGTAGAAAGAAGTAGCATTTTTTTTTTACTTGGGAACTTGTTGGGAGCATTTTCTTTTGCATCAGAATACAAGTCATAATAGCCCTTTGTTTTTCCCTACAGCAGATCCCCTTTCCTCCTGGTGAGCCTCACTCTTTCCTTTCCCGTCTCCTTTGAACGCCCTGCATCTGCTTGAACATATGGTGTCAGCCATCCATCAGCATGAGCACCTTCAGACCCTTCAGAAGGGGTTGCAGGAGTGTGCTGGCAGAGTATTGAAGTTAGATAGATGCCCCATGCCTTTCATTCCTCTTTTCAGGTGTTGGTCAACCAAGACCATCTTCATGAGCAAAAGCACATCCTAATCTTTTGAGAGCCTAGCTATTCAAGCAATGCTTACAGTTTTAGAGTAAGACCTAGAACATGGCTCTTTGAGTCAGCATCCTAGAGTTACTGATTTTTCCCTGAGTTTCCCCCTTTTAAGCCTCTGTGCCTCCATTCTTTGCCTTGGAACAATTTGCCCTATTCTGAAACCTGTGCTTGGTGTGTGTGTGTGTGTGTGTGTGTGTGTGTGTACACACACACACACACACACACACACATACACACACACACACCCAAATAATCTAATCCTTAGATTTATTTGATTCTAGTTGCATTCAACATGCATTTATTAAGCACCTATCATGTGCCCAGAGAGGGGCAGTATGGCATGGTAGATAGAGTGGTAGCTTTGGAATCAGGAAAACATGGGTTGACGACCTGCACTTGCTCCATCCAGGTTTTGTCATTATGGGCAAGGCCTTTTACTTCTCATTGTCCTGAGCAACTCTCTTAACCTCTAAGTTACAGATCACAAGGTCATAGCTCGGAGGAGAAAAGATTTAAAACCAGAAGGGACCTCAGAGATCAGCTAGTCCAATTCTTTCATTTTACTGATGAGGAAACTGAGGCCCAGAAGGGCTTAGTGACTTGCCCAGTCACACAAGTAGTAAGTGATGGTGTAATTTGAACCAAGGTCTTTTAACTCCAAATCCTTATTTTTTTCTATGTTGAACATCTGCATTGGTGAGTGGAGTGATAAAATCACTCCACACTGATGAAATTACAGGTTTAAGATTAAAAAAAAAAAAAGAGGAGCACTGTGCTGGGAATAGATTGACAAAAGGAAAAAAAAAACCAATTCTTCTCAAGGATCCTGCAACCTACTTGCAGGGAAAACAAAAGACATATAGATTCTTCTGTTTTTGTTCCAAATCTGTGATTTCATCCCCATAAATAACTGCCAGTGTAAATTCTTTCTCCACCAACATAGCCCAACCATTCCTCTGAGGTTCCTCCACAGAAGCAGCTTGGCAATTCATTGGCATTTTATAGTTTTAGGGCACTTCCTGGGATGTCACCAGGAAAAGAGTTTATAGTCACCCAACCAGTGAGCCTTGTGAGCAGGCGAGTATGCCCAGGTGTAGCCTGTCCAGCCCCTATGCAATGTTGCTTCTGGGCTACACAGATTAGTAAATAAACGGATGTGCAGAATAATACAAAGTCATTTCAGGAGGAAGAGAGCACTAAATCAGGGAGGACCTGTACTGTGTTTTAGTTTTTTTGTTTCTTTTTTCAGGGAGTGCTAGGAAGGAAGCATCTGCAATAGTTCCATATTTTGAACGAGTAAAAAAAAAAAACATTTCCTATTGCTATTTCACCATTTGTTGTTATTGTTGATTTTACAGTACTAGGTCAGATCTGATTAGATTTACTTACAATATAATGATGGGTTTGAATTTTTTCCATCCCTGGAATAAAACTTTTCTATATGGGATTTCTGGACTAAGTATAGCTTTTAAGGAAGATGATATTGTCCAGAGGTAATGTAACACTGAGGAGTTCAAAATCTTTCCATTACTTCTTTGTTATCTAACAGTGATTTCTCATATCTCATAAGGGAGTATAATATAGAAATGCTCTATGCCATCATCACTGCTGAGAGAGTCCCTCCTAGCCAGAGACTGCACGACTACATAATCCTGAGCATCCAAATGAAACTTGCTATGAAAAACCGAGTTTTTCCCTCCATAGTGCTGAACATCTGCATGTTTTAAAAATTGTGTTTTAAAATTTGAATCCATATGTTTGGTTTTGCATAGACCCAGCCTCAGGATGAAGTTCTAACAACTCCATGAGAGTATGGTGAATTTATTTTTTACATTACTGATAAAGAAGACTACAAATGCTCAGCTTCCCAGTACTTTCAGTCTCTGATTCTTAGCTACATTCTTTACCTTATTTTCACTCTCCTGCCTACTCATCAAGGGGAGTGTCTCTTTTTGACGGAGCCATCTCTGCAGGCTTCTGTTTAGTTTTCCCAGGTCCAGGGGGAACCAATCATTCTTCACTGCCTTAGTCCCTAGAGTCTGCTTCCCATGCATACTCTGTGTGTGTGTGTGTGTGTGTGTGTGTGTGTGTGTGTGTGTGTGTGTGTAGAGGCGGGATTTGAGCTTCTCTAAAGAAGGGAGGCCTAACTTTGTGTATGCAGTCTTTATAGGAAAGCAGGGATTACCATGAATTGTGAATACTTACCTTCAGGTATTTTTGACTGTATGTTCTTCAAGGCTTGTCAGATTAATGTGTCTGTTGTTTGCTTAGGCAGTGGCATATCTTAAGATTACCGTGACTTTGGCATTATTATCTAGGCAGTGACAGTTGCTCAGTAGTGATGATGACCTTTGTCACGGAGCCAAAGGGAAGTTCCCAAGTGGACACAGCATAAAGTAGCTTTTCTTAATAATAAACCCAAGTTTAGCAGTTGAGTAATTTTTCTTTAAGTGATATAGTGTTTTCTTTGGTCATTTTGGTATTCAGACCATGTGAGTTTTTCTATTTCTCTGGTCTTATAAATGTCCAGTTGTAAAATCACACCCTTCTTTCACACCCCATTAGAAAAATGTCTTTGTTCTTAAAGATGCTCCTTTAACCACTGAAAAGAAGGTAAAATGCATTAATTCACTCTAAGTACCACCAACCTTTATCACCAGTGACCTGTTTAAGTAGAGTGTATTATGGGGATTAATGACAGATTCAGAGGAGTTGATAACCCATAGCAAAACTCAGGGAACAGTAATCCCCTCCGATGTCCCCTGTTCCTGGGGTCAATATTGTTATTACAACCTGGGGGAAAAATCCTACACACATATGTACATGTATTACTTTAATGAACTTCAGTTGTTTTGTTGTGATTCTAGCCCAAAAATGAATCACATGTTTTGTGTTTTCCAAAAATGAAAGTTTCTCTTTTAAAGGTTAGATAAGGAACAGGATGGAAGAAGTGGAGCCTGGTGACTGAGCATGTCCAGTGTGGCTGATTTTCCTCCCCCGTACTCCATTCATTTTATCATTGCTCTGTTGCCTGCTGCTGTGTTAACTTCAACAATCAATGCTCAGCTCTCTTACTATAAACTCTGACTATGTTTTAGTGGTAGGCCAGCTCCCTCCTTCTTTCGGTTGGGGATGTATAGTGCTCTCACATCGCTTCTCCTTGGATGCCCACTTGGTGTGGACTCAGGGAATGGAAACTTACTTTAACATTTGGTTGAGCCAGGCACAGTTAGAAAAATCAGTAGACATTCCTTGAGCCTTCATTCTCCAGGCACATCTGAAGTGAAATCAAAAGATTTTTCTGGTTCTTCTCATGTTTAGTATCTTGACTTGACCTTCTAAGATGATTTCCTGGGTTGTGACTGCATGACCTCATCATAACCCAATTGGTAATTAAAAGATTTCAGCCAACCAAGGAGAGAAAGGTGGCAAAATGGATGGAGCTGTGCAGTCCCCTAGCTGGAAGTTAGTAGCATGTAAATTGTCACAAGCCCCCTGCCGTTTTTGTAGAACCATTGACACTTTAATTCGATGGTAGCACAACTACAATGTACTGAAAAGTGAAATCTCTTCTTGGCAGATCAAGTGTGGTAGGCTATTATGGGCAAGTAACTCTGGTTAGACCAAGATAACATTTCTATTGCATCATTTGTTAATGATTTATGCAGTTCCATAAATAAAAAAGCAGATATGTTTTGATAATTATTGTGCTCATTTTGGCTATATCAAAATAAAGTGAGCATTCCCCCTATTTATAAATTGGTTTTCTGAAAATTATCTGCCTTTGGTGGACTTCTAAAGAATTACAGTTAGACTAACCTTAATAGACTATGTATATGTGGGAGGTTAAGGTGGAGAGAGGGGTTGGTGGAATACCCTAACATTTACTCTGCAGTGCCACTGGCTCACATAGATAGTTTGAGGGATTGGCTTGGTTGTTGATATTCAGAATTTTCAATTTGTAGTGTTTCACCTTTAATACTTTAACACTCCGACATATAAAATCCCATAGATGGACATTTTACCTTAATGTCAAGAAAGGACAGTATAATAGCTGAGAATGAGGAAAGTTGAATTGTAGCCCTACCTCCCTTACCAGGTCATGGTATGCCCACATAATTGGATTGGACTAAAGTTCCCTTCCAGCTTCAAAAATTCCATGATCATATAATTCTAAGATAAAAATATTAAAAGAATGTTTCCCAAAACCAGTAGTCAAGTTTCTTTTGTCTCATAAATAGCTTTATAATGCTTTCAAGTGGAAAATTGGTGGTTTGTGATAATGAACTGAAATGTAGAGAAAAACACAAATATTTGGTTAATTGCACGCATTATTCTGTTATCAGTTATTAAAAGTAAACTGTTCAGTTGAATTCAGTAAACATTTATTAAGTACTTACTGTGTTCAGAAAATAATGCCAGGCCTAGGGGGAGATACAAAGCTGTCAGGGAGCTTATAAACTACTAGGGAGGTATGATATATACCATTAGTTGTCATGTATATCAAGTGCAGTAAAAACTAAATTAGAAATGCAATAGAGTTCTTTTTGGTAACATGGGCATTTGAAAGTTGATTATTTACTAAAACCCTCATAGACAAAAACACTGTGAGTTAAAGCATAGCAAATGTGAGAGTCAACACTGAGCTTTCACAGATAAAGAAAAGCTGGAGAATGGTGTCACATGCAAGTAATCAGGCAGTGGGGAGCTCTCCAGTGTTGGGCAAAGCCCTATTGCTTGACTTCCTCATCTTTTTCAGGGCCAAGATTTACAGCTGAATTAATGCTCCCCAATACTGTTCTCTACCTCAGACTTTAAACTTATTTAAAGAAGTGTTCAGGGAGACAAAACAAGTGTTATGTTTAAAAATATTAATGTATGATAATAACAGACTTAATTATAAATGAACATTTTTAAGCAATTACTATATGAAAGGTACTATATTAGGCACTGAGACCGAATGAAATAACCTATGCCATCGAAGTGCTTATATTCTATTGGGAGGGTGGATACCATTTGCCCACAGAGAAGTGAATAGAAGGCAGTTCCCTTTGCTGCAGTCCCATCTGGGCGCCTCATCAGAGTGTCACGGTTAACCATGAGCAGTGGAGGCTCTGCCTGTGGGGTACATCTCAGATTTACAAAGGACCTCCCAGGCTCATGTAGTCCCACCCAGGCATGACCATTTCTAACAAGTGGTTATCCAGTTGTGGCTTAAAGGAGAGGACAGAATCCTCTCCCTCTAGAGGCATCCCAGTACCACCTGAGGACAGTTGTAATGAATTCGTATTTAATTCATTAAAGCCTAAATTTGCCTTTCCTACAAAATTAGAAAGGCTTCGAGCATGGGCCCCTGCAATGGAAAGTGTAACTGTTGTTTAAGGACCAATCTAACCGTGCTGGAGAGGGGTTAGGAATCAATATCAGTGGAGAGAAGACCAACACCGATGAAGTCACTAGTTCTCCAATTACAGTCAATTCTGTAGACCTTGTGCAAGTAACTTAACCTCCCCGTGCCTCAGTTTCCTCTTCTGCAAAAAGAAAGTAGAACATGATGGCCTCTAAGGTTCTTCTTTCCAATTCCCAAAATATAATCCAATGAGCAGAACTTGAACCCCAGTTCTTCTGCTTCCAAGTCTAGTATTGTAGTCTACACCCCTCCTTACCAATACTCATACAAGCTGGTGGCTGTTAGAGGACTTTCTTTTATGGAATTAGTGATTCTCTTCCCCTCATTGTCATTTTTTATCTTATCGTTAAGGAGTCTTGGACTTGGCGCCCTCCAACTAGTTTCTGTTTGACTCTAATAACTTACTTATTCATCAAATGAATGCTTCAATGTTCATAACTTAAGCAAAATTATATTAAAATTCCTCTGATATAGAGCCAAATCTTGATGTGGAGTTGGAACTGGTTTGCATTTCTTAAATTGGTCTTTCTTTTGAAAATAATAAAAAATGTTAGAGACTTGTCTGATTGCCAATGAATGTGACTAGACTTGTTAAAGTTAAATTTTAATATTTACATGTTACATAGCAGGTTATTTTCATTTGACAACAGATTAGTTGTGTAGGCTTTAAAATAGAGCACATTATGACTTGAATTTACAGTCCAAAGCACTTGGGGTCAGTTAATGCTGAGAAATGAACACATACCGAAGTATTTGAAATATAGATAATTGTAAAGTATGTTATAAGATCACAAGAATAACAATTTATGCTAGAAGGGACTTTAGAGGTCATCTCCAATTACCCCCTGATGTTAGAAGAAATTGAAGCCCAGAGAGATGAAATAACTTACATATAGCCACACAGGGTGTAAGGAGCTGAACCTGGACTCAAATTTGGATCTGCCTTATCCAAATCCAGTGACATTCCATTGAACCAGGTCGCTTGTACGCAAGCCTTGCATTTCTATTCTGCTCACTCTCATCAAGGAGAGAGTTGAACCAGGTAGACAAGGGACTTGTCATTACACCATATAGGACTGAAGAAACTATGGGTATTTAACCTATTAAAGAGAAGACCTAATGGATTTGATAGTAGGCTCCAAGTATCTGAGGAGCTGATTTATAGAAGCAGGTTTTAGAATAGTTCTAATTGGACCATGTGTGTGTGACAGGTTCTAGAACAAGTAACTGTTCTAATTGAGCCAGGTATGGAAGCAAATAATGGAACTGTTCTAACTGGGAGAGGTAGGGAAGCAGGTATTAGAACTATTCCACTTGGGCCCTGTGTGGTAGCAGGTATTAGAACTATTTCAGTTGGGCCTGGTGTGGAGGCAGGCAATAGAACTGTTGTAATTGGGATATGTGTAGAAGCCAGTATTAGAACATATTACAATTCCATTTGGACCAGCCATGTATGGAAGAAGGTATTAGAACTATTCCAGTTGGACCACATGTGGAAGAAAGTGTTAGAACTGCTGCATTTGGGCCATGGTGCAAATAGGTATTAGAATTGGTTCAGTTTGGGCATGTGGGGAAGCAAGTATTAGAAGTGTTCCAATGGGGCTTTGAGGGGAAGCACATATTAGACATGGTGGAATTAGGCCATGCGTGGAAGAAGGTGTTAGAACATTTCCATTAGGGACATGTATGGAAACAGATATCCCAATTATTCCAATGATGCCTTTTATGGAAGAATGTATTAGAAATGTTCCAATTGGACCAAGTGAGGAAATGGGTATTAGAGCTGTCCTATTAGGGCTGTGTATCAAAACAGTTATTACGAGTGTTCCATTTGGGTCATGTGTGGAAGTGTGTATTATACATATTCTTTCTGCAACACATGTAGAGTCTAATATTAGAACTATGTTCTAAGTGAGGAAGTAGGTTTTAGAGCTGTTCTAATTGGCTCATGAGATGAAGAACATGTTAGAACACTTCCAATTGGGCCATATGTGGAATCAGATATTAGAACTATTCTTTTTTACAATAAGTGGAAAATCAAGTATTAAAACCGTTCTGATTAGATCATTTGAAGAAGCAGTTTTTAGAACTGTTCTGATTGGACCATATGTTGAAGAATGTGTTGGAACTATTCTAATGGGGCATTGTGTGGAAAGCAGGTATTAGAACTTTTCTAATTGGAACATGTGTGGACAAAGATATTAGCATTGTTCTATTTTACTAAGCTTGGAATCAGGTATTAGAAAATTGCCTTTTGAACCATGTGGGGACAAAGATATTAGAGCTGTTCCATTTTGCTGTGTTTGTAAGCAGGTGTTAGAATGGCTCCAGTTGGGTAATCTGTGGAAGCAGATATTAAAACTATTCCAATTTGTCCAGATGTGGAATCATTAATTAGAACTCTTCTAAATGGGCCTATTGTGGAAGAACCTACCAAAAATGTTCCATTGTAATGTTCCATGTATAAAAGTATGTATTAGAAATATTCTAATTGGGCCATGTTGGGAAGCAGGTCTTAGAACCATCCCAGTTGTGCCAGGGATGGAAGCAAAATTTGGGTCATGCATGGAAGTCATTATAACTCTTCCAATTGAACCATACATGGAGGCATGTATTAGAACTGTTCTTTTTGCAACAAGTGTGGAATCAACTATTGGAACTGTTCCAATTGGATCATGTGAGGAAGAAGGTTTTAACAATTGTTCTAATAGGACCATGTGTTGAGGAACATGTTAGAACTATCCTAATTGGGCCACACGTTGAAGCAGGTATTAGAACTGTGTTTTTAGCAAGAAGTGTGGAATCAAAAATTAGAACTCTTCAAATGGGTCTGTGTAAGGAAGCAAGTAAGAAAACTCGTCTCTTTGAACCATGTATAGAAGCAGGATCAGAATTGCTCTATTTGGACTACTTGTGGTATAAGATATTATAACTGTTCTTTTTTGCACTTTGGAATCAAATATTAGGACTATTCTACTTGGATCATGTGAGGAAGCAGTTATAGAACTGTTCTGACTGGACCATGTATAGTAGCAAGTGTTGGAATACTTTAAATTGGACCATGTGTGGTCAAAGATATGCATTTTGCTGAGTTTGGAAAGTTTTAGAAGTGATCCATTTGGGCTATGTATGGAAGCAGTTATTAGGAATGTTCCTTTTTAGTGCCATATATGGAATCAGATTTAGAACGGTGCCATTTGAGTCAGTGGTGGAAGCAGGTATTAGAACACTACCAATTAGGCCATGTGTAGAAGATATTAGAAATGTTCTAATTGAGCCATATGTGAAAGATGGTTTTAGAACTGTTCTACACGGGCCATGTTGCAAGAAGTTTTTAGAACCTTTCCAATTGGGTCATGTTTGGAAGTAGGTGGTAGAACACTTCCACTTTATCCAGGTGTGGAAGCAGGTGTTATATCTGTTCCAATTGGGGCATATATGGAAGCAAATATGAGAACTGTTCTGAATTGACCTTGTATGTATTAAGAAATTAGAACTGTTACAATTTGGTATTTTGTGGAAGAACATATTAGATACTTCCACTTGGTCCATGTGTGAACACGGGGATTAGAATAGTTCCGTTTTTGCCATGTGTGAAAGTAGGTATAACTGTTCCATTTGGTCCATTGTAGAAGCGTGTTCTATTAGAAACAAGTGTCAAAGCATGTCTTAGAATATCCTAAATGGATCATGGCCAGCAAGTTTTAGAACTGTTCTAACAGGACCATGTGTTGAAGGAAGTCGTAGAACTGTTCTGTTTGGACCATGTGTGGAATCAGGTAGTAGAGCATTTTCACTTTTACCTTTGTGCCCAAAGGTATTAGAACTGTTCTATTTAGCCATGTTTTGAAACAGTTATTAGAATGACTCTGGGCAGTGTGTAGAAGCCAGTATTAGAAATCTTCTGATTGTGCCATGTGTTGAATCAGAAATTAGAACTCTTCAAAATGGGCCTATTGTGGAAGAACCTACTAGAACTGTTCCATTTGGGCCATGGGTGGAAGCATGTATAAGAAATATTTCAATTGGGCCATGTTGGGAAGTAGACATTAGAACTGTTCCAGTTGCTCCTGTAATAAAAGTAGTTATTGGAACAGTTTCCTTTGGGACTCATAAGGAAGCATTTATTAGGACTATTCTATTTGTTCCACATGTAGAAGGAGTTATTAGAAATATTCCAATCCATCCAGGTGTAGAACAAGGCATTTGTACTGTTCCCATTCATCCAGGTATGAAGCAAGGTATTAGACCTGTTCTAATTGAGGAATATGTGGAAGCAGGTACTAGAACTGTTCTGATTTTGGGCCATATGGGAAATCAGGAATTAGAACTCTTGCAATTGGGTCTTTTGTGCAATATTATGTTAGAACAGTTCTTTTGGACCACGTGTGAACAAAGGCTTTAGAATTGTTCCAATTGGACCATGTATGAAAGCATATATTTGAACTGTTCCATTTGGTTCTAGTGTGGAAGCTGGTATTAGACATGTGTCATTTGTGCTGGGGGAGGAAGCAGATATTAAAACTCTTCCATTTGGGCCATGTATAGAAGTCATTAGATCTCTTCCAATTGGACTATACCTGGAAGCATGTATTAGAACTGTTCTTTTTATAGGAAGTGTGGAATAAAAAAGTAGAACTGTTCCAATTGGAGCGTGTAATGAAACAGGTTTTAGAACTCTTCTAATTAGAACATGTGTTGAAGAATGTGTTAGGGCTGTTCCGATTAGACCATATATGGAAACAAGTATTAGAGCTCTTCTTTTTCCAACAAGTGTGAAATCATAGATTAGAACTGTTCTAATTAGACCATGTATTGAAGAAGTTACTAGTACTATTCTAATTTGACCATGAGTGGAAGCAGGTATTAGAACTATTCCATTTGGGCCATCTTTGGAATCAAGTATTGGAACTGTTCCAACTGGGTCTTGGTGTATGCAGGTATTAAAAGTCCAAATGCGCCACGTATGGAAGCAAGTAATAGAAGTGTTCTATTTGGACCATATGTGGAAGTAGGTTTTGCCCCATATATAGAATCATATATTAGAATTGTTATAATGGATCATATGAGAAGGCAGGTTTTAGAACTGTTCTATTTGGACAATATGTTGAAGGACATATTAGAACTATTCTTACTGGCCATCTGTAAAAGCATGTATTAGAACTGTTCTAGTGGGCCATGTATGGAAGCAGATAATTGAACTGTTCCAGTTGAGTCATGTGGACGAAGATGAAGGCTATTAGAACTGTTATAATTGATTCATGTTTGGAAGAAGGTATTAGAACTGTTCTGCTTGAAGTATATGTGTAAGTATTTGAACTTTTTCTAATTGGTTCATGCATGGATAAGAACTGGTCTAATTTGGTCATTTGTAGAAGTAGGTATTAGAAGTGTTCTATTTGAACTGTGTGTGGAAGAAAGTATTAAAACTCTTCTATTTGGAAGACAGTATTTGAACTTGCTCTAATTGGTCAATGGGACCAAATTGGAAGGAGTGAGAGGAAGCTAAACAGAAGAAGACTTAGGCTTTGTGGCAGGAAAACTTTCCTTAACAATGAGAGCTGCCTATAGTGCAACAGGCTTCCCGGAGATTTACCCCCTCTCTAGAAGTCCATGAATGCTGGTTCACATTGGACTTTATTACCTTTGAAGGGCTCCTTAAACTCTGAGATTCTGTGTTTTTTCATTGAAGACATTTTTGTTGAGGTTAGGGTTGAACAAAGTTACCTTTGAAATCCCTCCCAGCTCCCATATTTTATTATTAGGAATCTGTAATTTGGTTGACAAGGTTACTTCCTCCACCAACCCAAATCACAGCTCTTTTCTCCCCTTAGTCCCTGGTGTTCAGGAGTTTCTGTGACCTAAACTGTGATTAGTGCTCTGTTACCAAAGTCACGCTGAGATGTTTTTGCACACATGCATGTTGTGTGTCTGTGTCTGTGTCTGTGCACATATATGCTTCCTTATTTAGAGTAAAATCTTATTCTACTATTTTGGTTCCAGAAGCCCATAAAAAAGCTCTTCACCATGAAATTGGCCCCAGATGATGAATACTTGGGTCCCAACAACTCATGAGATATGAAGAGGTTGCCTCCATATCAGCAGAAAGGAATGCCCATACTAATAAAATCATAATTCTTTCAAAAATACCAAAAATATGTGTGTATAACTTTTTCAAAAGCTAACAATGATCAGAATAACAGCATCTATTGACTCTTCTGTGAGAAGCAGCAAGGTATAACGAATAGAGCATCAGACAGAGTCAGGAGGATGTGAGTTCAAATTAGCTTTATGATCTTGTTCAAATCACTTGAACTTTCTTCCTCAGTTTCCTCATCTGTAAAACATGGGGAATAGACTTGACAACATTTCAAATCTCCTTCATCTTTAAATTTGTGGTCCTATTGTAAGGGAGGAGTATCCACCCCCACCCCAGTTAGTCACAGAAGACCCTAATATCTCAATTGAATCTATCAAGGCAACCTAGGTGCTGATGTTTCCTTAATCAATTTGAAAGGCTCATAAGTTAGGCTTTGGGTCATTATATGAAAGCAGATGGCACCACATAATAAATATCTTATGATTGGTTGAAGGATCATGCCTTGGGGCTATGTATAAAAATAAAAATCTAATAATGAAGCCAGTCCATCAAGTGGCAGTCAAATCCAGTGAAGGACTCCTGAGAGGGAATTGCCCTTGGAGGGAGAGGGAAGCAAGAGTTTTCTCTCCTCCCTCCCTCCCCACCCCCACCTCGGCTATTGACCAGGTGATGGCCTTGTCAACTTAGAAGGGTTGGAAGACAGAGAGTTCCCATCCACATTGGTGGCAGTGTCCACTAGAGCCTAAACCAGTGCCCATTGAGCAAGCAGTAGCTGATGAAACCCTGAATCAGGAGCTAAGAAATACACCAGATGGATCTAGTAAAGGCAGTTTCAGCCCTTTACAAGGGCACTAACCTTTAGAGCCTGGAAGACAGGTATGCTTAAGAGAAACTCATGAAGGTTACTCAAAGGGAGAAAAGGATCTCCAGTAAACAGGAGCTGTGAGTTTACTATATGTGTTTTGACCATATGTACTTTACGTTTGAACCCATTCTATATAGAGACTTGATGTTTGCAAGGGGAGAGGATGCCCTCATTTAGGAAATTTTTCTTTATCAACTGTCCTTGCTATACCTGCCAAGTAAATACCCTTTATAAAAACTAAACAAGTCTGTCTGATAATCATTGGGGAGCACACTTGGTAGTGACTTGTGAGCTCTAGTACTCAAAATCCCATCCCCTTCAGGGTTACCCTGAGAACCCCGAGGGAGTAGTAGTAGTTTCCCATTGGGGTGCAGTAGGAGTTAAAGAAGTAGACCTCAAGGGAGTACTACACTGTGATTCTGGGATTCATTGAAGCTTGAAGCTGATCATCCTTTTTTGTCCACTTTGTGTTACATTATCTATTGCAATGAATGGAAGCAATTAGAGGAAGTTTCAACAAGACTGCAATCATGTATTTGAGAATAATTTCTCTAGCTGATCAGCGCTCTAAATAACAATAAATTATATTAGGCTTCCTGTATTATGAGTAGGCAGTTGAGGGGCCATGGATCAATGAGTAACTGACACTTCAAAAAGCTGCAGCATTCAGTTCTTGTTGAATCTGTAATTAACAATGAAATGCAAACTAATCATATGAAATTGTTAATTTGACTCCATTCTTGTTATTGAGAACAGTATATGCTAAGGAATAAGTATGTGAATACTGCCAAGTATGAGATTGTGCTCTTGTGATGAGCTGTCTCTATCAGGAAATGAACATATTTATGAGAGCAACAGAATTCTGTGTTACTGCAATGAAATAGTTCATTGGTGGAGCCTACCGATTCATCTGACTCTAATGGGATGTGTTCATCAATAATTGTTTTCTATTTTAAAAGGCACAGTTTAATGTTTACTACAGATTGCCTGGCATTCTCCCAAGAAAATATCGATAAACAGAAAGAGTGCTAAAACAAATGTGTGAAAAATATGAGAAACAGGTAGGAAAAAAAAGTTAGTCATTTTGTCAATCACAGCTCTAGCAGTTAGAAAGCTAGGACAGCAGGTTCTAAGATTGCCCATAGTTTAGATTTAATGAGATAGTTATTGTTCATTAAATACTAATTTCTTTTGTTTTAAGTTTCTGTAGCTTAAAGTCTTCATCTTTTTAATTCAGAAAAACTTATTAAACATCTAATTTGTTCCAGGCAATGTGCTAGGGATACTAAGACAAAAATTCAATAGTCCCTGCATTCAAATAGCTTACATTTACTGAGTGGGGGGTGGGGGAGGTGGAGTAAAACCTGGAGGTAGAAAAGCCATTACAAAGCAAGCCTGCCAAAATTTGTGGTCCATTGGCTTTGGGACCCCAAGATCATTTCTACATCATGATGAGACATCAGATTATGGCTTAACAACTTTCTTATTTTTTTTTCTTATCAGGAAAATTAGCATTTTATCTTATATAGTATTTTATTTTAATTGTAAAAATTTGATTGTAAAATTATATTTCATCTTATATTTTGATTTTAGAAATTATAACATTTTTATCTTATCAAGACTTTGAACAGATATATTTGTGGTCTTATATATTTATAGAGGCATTGCTTCATAGTGAATAGTGGAATGAGTCAGGAAGACATTCATTCAAATGCTGCCTCAGATATTTAGCTTTGTAACCCTGGGCAAGTCACTTACCATCTCTGAACCTCTATTTCCTCATCTGCAAAATGGGGCTGTGAGAAAGAGAGTAGTGTAGTGAAGACAGAAAGCAAGATTTGGCATCAGGAAGACCTGGCTTCATGTCTTGCCTCTGACATAATGAGGCTTTGTGACTCTGGCCAAATCACTAAATTTCTTAATGCTACTTGAAAAGTCTAAGTTGGAGAAAGGATGCCTGGCTGCATTTGTAAAGGTAGCTTCCTTATTAGAAATTCTTTATTTGGAAGGAATTATAGACCTGTTTGGGCAGCTTGGTAGTGCAGTGGATAGAGCGCTGGCCCTGGAGTCAGAAGGACCTGAGTTCAAATCCAGCTGTAGACACTTTACTGACTGTGTGACCCTGGGCAAGTCACTTAACTCTGTTTGCTTTGGTTTTCTCATATATAAAATGAGCTGGAGAAGGAAATGGCAAACCACTCCAGTATTTGACCCAAATAGGGTGACAAAGGATTGGACATTACTGGAACAATTCAACAATAGGCCTCCCTCCCCCCACCCCACCAAAAAAAAAGTAGAGATGATTATGATGCATACCTCAGAGATCCTCATTGAGAGGATCAAACAAGATACAGTAATCAAAACTTTTAGCAGATCTTAACGTGATATATCAATAACAGTGATGACGCTGCTGCCGCTGGGGGTGGTAGCAGCTGATCAGCTTTTCCATGATCCTGTGTTTCTTCCTTGGTCTTTGCTTGTTCACTTGCTCCGGCATTGGTGAATACACTTCTCGTTAATAGGCTCATATTCGCTTTGTGCCTTGATTTCCTAGTCCTGCTTTTTTTTCACCTCTCAGTATTTCATAGAGGCAGCATGGCATGGTAGCTAGGGAGTGGGCCTTGTAGCCAGGAAAACCCAGGTTTAAGTCCTGCCACTGACACATCCTGGCCCCTGGGCAAGGGCACAATACTGCCCCTAGGCACATATGGCCACTTCTTAGGACTCCAGACACTTCCTAGACTCCAGGTCACAGACAAGGTGCCAACTTGAATTGGTAGAGGGGATTTCCTCATACCTGGGGGTTTCCTTTATAATAGTGAAGTCAAAGGGCCATTCCCAGTGCTTATTCATTATTTCCAATATGTCTAGTCCCTATTCTTTTATCTTCTTCATGGTTGTTTTTGTTGGTTGTCTATTCTGTTCTATTTCCATTTCTTAAAAAAAAAAACACATTTCCTCTTTCTGTAGGAATAGTGGCTAGGCTCTTTTTGCTCATTCAGATAAGCATAACAAAAGTCAGTTTTGATGTTCATTTTTTAAGCCTTTAACTCCTACAATATAAGAATAGTACTGGGTGTGGGTTGTTTGGGTCTTTTTTTTTAAATGTAAGTTCAATGATTGCTATGCATCAGTGAGACTCAATTGAGTTGTTTATTTTTTTAAATAATACAGTCAGAGGATACTGTGTGATGGTTCCATCTGGTGAATTTTTTAGTAACAGATTAAGTATATTACAGGAATAGCACAGGCTTTTATTAAGGCAGATTGGCCCTTGGTCTGCAACTTCTAGTCTTACAGAGGTTAAGTGACTTGCCCAGGGTGATACAGCCAGAATGTATCAGAGGCAGGATTTGAACCCATCTTCCTGACTCTGAGGCTGACTCTCTAGCCACAAGGTCATACTGCCTCATATGTTATTACTCAATAGCTACACATACATTACATGTAACAAGAATGAAGAAGTATGTTGTGCTCAGGGTAAAAACCAATCCTGGTGGAGTGAATGAACCTCAGACAGTAGTTATCATGAAAAGTGAACAGCTATGTCCAAGCTCAATACAAAGAGCTAGTACAATGGCTAGTCATTTTCATGTCTCAACCTCAGTTTCCTAATTTTTTAAGTGAAGATGTTTGACTTGACTACCTCTAATATCCTTTCCAGTTCTGAATCTGTGATTTGCTAGTCTCCAAGGAGTTATACTATTGTCCTGGATCATAGCTAGCATTTATAGAATGCTTTACAGTATGCAGCGCACTTAACAATGTTATCTGATTTGGTCCTCAGAATAGTCCTGTGAGGTAGGTGCTTTTATTATCACCATTCTACGAATGAGGAAAAGTGGGACTGAGAGTAAGTAACATTCCCTGAATCACTTAGCTGGTGAGTGACCGAAGCAGGATTCAAACCCAGGGCTTCCTGGCTCCAAGTCCAATATCTCTTGAAATAAGTGGCATCCTGGGTCGGGAAGTATTTTTGTTGGAGAACTTTTCATTGCTTTTGGATTTGACTTGCAGGATCTTTTATTCAGTTCTTAACGTAATGAGAACTGAGTAGAGGGATATACGTGCGTGTGTTGACTCTACAAATAGGGTATATTTATGCCATTCTTGCTCTGGGTTCTGTAACAGTGAGCAAGTCATTTCACCTTTGTGAGCCTCAGTAGCTTCATCTCATAATGTGGATAGTCACTCTGAGTGTGCCTACCCCTCAGCACTGTTGTAAGAATCAAATAAGAAAAAGTATATAAAGCTTAGTGCAAACCTTAAATGCTATATTGATGTCAGTTATCATCATCATCATCATCACCATCATCATTATCATCATCATCATTGTCATTACTAGAGACAGCTAGGTGATATTGTGGAGGACACACTAGATTTGGAGTTAGTAAGCCCTGAGTTTGAATCATGCCTCCAGATGCTTAGTAACTGTGTGATCCTTGGCAAGTCACTTAAACTCTGTCTGCCTCAGTTTCCTCATTCCCCTCAAAGGAGTAATTGTGCCTACCTCACAAGATTGTTGTAATGATAAAATTAGACAGTATATATGTAAAGTGTTTTGCAAACCTTAAAAGTCTGTAAATGTTAGTTATTTCATTCTTCATATCTTTTTCTATGGTGTTGAAATAGAAGTTGTCCTCGGACAAGTCACCATCCTGTTATAGTCAATGTTCTACAAACTATGGCGGATATAATAATTAATTGTTTTTTGTAAGTAAACAAAGTTTATATTAGGATAGAAACTCATTTTCAGTAGGCTACTAAAAGCATTCTTAGTAGAAGGAATGCAATTATCTGTCATCCTTTGCTTTTACTTTGCTATTACTATTAAGAACGCCACGTTCCTCTTAGTCCCCCAGGCTTGCAACCTGGGCATCATTATTCTTGATTCCTGACTATCTCTCATCCTCCATATCCAGTCTGTTCAAGGTCTGTCAATTTTATGTCTGCAACATCTCTTGAATAAGCCCCCTTCTCTCCTTTGGTACTGCCACTCCTCTGGAGCAGGCCCTCCTCACCTCATGCCTGGAGCTTAGTAGCCTGCAGGTGGGTCTGCCTGCCTCATCTCTCTCCACTCCAATCCATCCTCCTTTCAGCCACCAAAGTAAGTTTCCTAAAGTGTAGGTCCGAACATCACACACACACACACACACACACACACACACACACACACACACACAC
>NW_020955136.1:898450-950597 GCF_900497805.2 Vombatus ursinus | reverse complement strand
CACACACACACACACACACACACACACACACACACACACACACACACCCAACTCAAAAGACTCTAGTGCTTCCTATCACTTCCAGATCAAATAGTAAATCCTCTAGTGTTCAAAACTCTTCATAACCTACCCTCCATACACTTTTCTACTGTTCTTATACCTTACCCTGCTCCACATTCTCTTCTTTCTTGTGACACCAACCTCATTGCTTTTCCATGAATAAGACACTCCGTCTCTCAGCTGCCCGCGTGCTTGGAGTGCTCTCCCTCATCGTCTCTCACTGTGGGCTTCCTTGTCTCCTTACAAGTCCCAGTTAAAGTCTCCACCTTCTTCAGGAAGCCTGAATTAATTCTGGTGCCTTCCCTCTTGTAAATTATTTACTCTTTACCCTGTATATGGCTTGTTTGTATGTATTTGTTTTCTTGTTGTCTCTCTCATTATTAGATTGTGAGCTCCTTGAGGGCAGGGATTGTCTTTTGCCTTTCCTTGTAATCCCCAGAAATTACCACAGTGCCTGGTATATAGTAGGTACTTAATAAATGCTTATTGGTTGACTGCCCTTATTCCTACATGTTTTTATTCTCCTCTACTATGTCTCTATACTTTGAAAGCATTTCATTCCATGTAGCTTGGGGAGTGTGAGTGTTTGAGATCTATTAAAAAACATTGCTTTTAAGTTTTTATGAATTACTGTAATGTCTGGGTAATTGTTGGCAACAGTTATGTATGTGATAATAATCTGAGTGAAATAGAATTCATTGGTTGAATTCTTCAGGATATTTTGAGATCTGTATTTGTAACATGGGGATTTGTTGTTACTCCATGAAAGATATGGAGTTTCTGATATATAATTCTAGCTACCAGATCATATCTTGCTTGATATTCTGTAGTGGCTACATTTTGACAGCCTTCTGTGACATGTTATGCCATGTCCACCATTTTCTTGAGTGATCTCCTTAACGATATCCCTTCTATAATGACTGGTGACACTACCCCTTTCCTGAATTGCTATCATAAACCCCTCTGTTCCAGAAACACATCTGCGTAGCTCATTCATTTATTTGAGGGGTTTTTTTTGTCAGCGTCCAGTTGTCTGAGGTCATGTAGATGTCACCCATAGATAGCCTCTTGATTCTACATTTCATTCTTAATTATTATATAGCCTCCGTTTAGAGGGAAATCACCTTCATTTGCATTTGGCAAACCAAATGGCATAGACTGATTTTCAGCTGTTATCATTGCTTGATGTAGTGTAGCAATGTATCATTGCTTATTACAAAATTATTTTTATAGGTTTTTGACCTATTAGTCTCATGCTCTAAGGATATTTATCAGTCTTCCTCCTTTTTTTTTTTTTTAGCATGGAAGTGTTCGTCTTTCTATTGCTTCCCTAGACCATACTTTGTTAATATTATATGTTTTTTGTTAAGGCCCATGTCAAATCTGGTACAGCTCATTTTACAATTGTGAAAGAGGATGTTAAAACTGTTTTAAGCATGTGCTTCCCATTCAGTTTTGATTCAGAATGCCAGCAAATCCTTCACTGTATTGAGCTATATGGCCTTCTTGATAGTTTCATTCTTTATGAATCTTGACTGGAAGAGATCAAGGTGTTTATAGATAGCAACTTCATTCATTGGTTCAATGTGTCCTTGAGATTCAAGCTTGAAACCTTCAGTCAGTGAACACTGAATCTTAAATTTATTTTAAAATAAATTTTATTAATATCTTTTGTATTTTCCACTAATATTTGCCAATATGTCCCTCTCCCTCCTCCTCCCAGAGAGCAATCTTTCATAACAAGAAAGAAAAAAAAATAGTTCAGAAAAAATCTGACATTGTGTGTAGAGTATTGTTGCCATAGACTGAAACACAGGGGAAGATTTCTTTTTGCCCAGAGTCACACAGCCAGGATGGATACATCAATGTCAGAACTTAAACCCTGGCTCTAAGGCCATTTCTGCCTCTACTAGGCCACACTGCCTCTATTATAATAATAGTGAAAACAATAATTAGTTAATTCTGGGATAAGAAAAAGCACTTCAGTTTCAGGGCAAAACTGAGAATGCTCTTTCTTCCTGTTTGGTGAGGAAGGACTACTTAACATCTCCACAAAGCACTGAGTTCAACACAAGGGCAGCTGGTTGACTGTGAGGTCTATGCATGCATCTACACTAATGCTGTCTACACTCCACTCCTCATTGGGATTCTGTGGTGAAAAAAGACCACACTTGTTCTAATGCTCCTCACTGAAGGTTTTCTTGCAAAGTGGGGATGACCACTTGTCATATGTTGTATAGAGGATTCTTGTTGAGGCCTGGGCTGAACTAGCTAGGTACTGAGGTCCCATTCAAATATGAGATTCTGGAATTATCGGACAGTAATGATAACTGACAACTATGGGCACTGTATAGTTTACACTTACACTTTACATGTCTTATCTCATTAAAAGCTCACAATCACCCTGGAAAGTAGATATTCTAATTATTATCCTCATTTTACAGATGAGGAAACTCATGTTCAGAGGTTGTGTGTGAGACTTGTCTAGAGTCACATAGCTAATAAGTACTGGAAGTGGAATTTGAAACCAGGTCTTATAGACTTCAAAGCCAGCACAACAGCCTTTGGCCTGCTGCCTCTCCAGCGGCCCCCAACCCAAAGATCTACCAGATGAGCTTCGAGCTTGTACCCATAGATCATGATCTTGTAGCTGGGGACCCCTGACAGACCGAGTCATCATGACTTCTTCATTTTACAAAGAAGTATCAGGACCACCTGGACTTAAATTTTGAGCCCTCCAATATGATGAGCAGACCTGGAGGCAGCTGAAAGGGCTAGAGAGTGACGTCACTGGATGCAGGGTGGTCTTTAGAGATGGCATACATTACATCATGATGTCAACATGAGCACCTTAGATGAGTGGTTCCAAAAGATTTTGAAATGCCTGAAGCATTTTAGAAATGCATTTTCAGAGTTATAGTACAGTTCTGGCTGAAATATATATGTGTGTGTGTGTGTGTGTGTGTATATACATATATATATATATATATATATATATTTCAAATGTTATACTTGATAGAAAACTCTTGGCTGAAAGCACATGATTAATTGTGCCCAGTGGCTCTACTTCTTAAATTTGGTCACATCAGGACAGAGCTACAGAAACAACACATTAGAGAACTGAATTAAAAGCAGTTTCCACAAAAGATTACCTTTGCGGGAGGGGAAAGAAGTAGAAAAGAGATTTCCACTGAGAGTCTGATACCCTCATCAAAGCAAGAACAGTTTGTGCTGAGGCCTTCATGCTAGGTATTCAGTAAATACTGGAGACATTTCTTACTTGAAGGCTAACCTGATCCCCAAAATCAAATCTGCCTTATGCCAAAGCTCAATGTCATTGGATCAATATAACCTCATGTGCTTATTTGTGTAATGCATCATGGAAGTCCAAGACATACTAATGAATTTCACATGTATACTAATGAAGCTTACACATAGAGGTACATTTGTCAGAGGTCACTAGTTCAATACCATTAGCCTAGTTGGATATTGGATTTGAGGTCCTTTTCACCAAATCTAATAAAAGTGGGCCTTTTTTCTTTTTTAAGAATTTATATTGACGGGAATGTTCTACATGTATGTGACACATTACCTGGCTAGATGAAAACAAAACATTCAACCTTCTCCCTCATTGTGGACAATAGAGAAATGAAATAACTTAATGAATATTTATAATCTTTCTCTAATGCCTTATCATGGGCCAGAGGTGACCGGGAGCTCTTGGAAGCTGTACCAGCTGAGGGCAACCTCTGCCTGGTCCTGCTAAGCTGGAAAGGCTTCAGGTATGGATCTCATGATGGTAGGACCAGACTAACGAGGCGTGAAAAAGTTGATTGCTGGGTTGGTTGCAGAAGTACAAATTTTTGCACTATAGCCACTCTCAAAGATTGCCTTTTGTGGCCTTTGATTGAAGTCTATGTTGGGAGAGTAAATACTTAGCCTGACCATGTGACCAATGAGAGATCATTCAAATATTGAAGTAGGTACAAAGTATTATCGTTGGTGTTAGGGACAGAAAAATTAAAAGTTTGTCACTGCCTTTAAGGAGACTAATCCAGTGGGCCAAGAGCAGGGATGCGCACACACACAAAAATAAATATAATGCAGAGTAGACAGCGATGATGGAAAGGAAGCATCTGAAGTACGCTGAGAAATTTCAAGGAGGGAGAGATGTCACAAAGCAGGAGGAATTAGGGAAGAAGTCATGGGGGAGGTGACACCTGAGTGAACCTAGAAGGAAAAAAGTGGATTTCAGCAAAGATGAGGAATGTGTGCATTTCCAGGCATGCAGAACTAGAGTAGCTTGTGCAAATATGTGGAGGCAGAAGAGTACAGGAGAGGTTTGAGGAATAAGCTTCATTTGCCCTAGAACCATAGATTGAGTGGAAGGAAGGGGGAGGGGGAATGTACTGTGGAAAAAAGACTGGAAAGGTAGACTGGGGCCAGATTGTAGAGCCTCTAAATGCCAAGCTGAGGAGTTTGTCACTTACCTATGAGCTGGTAGAAAACTACTTGAAGGACTTTGAGCAGGGGAATGAAATGGCCAGACTTGTGAAATAGGGAGAAGATTTTGGCATTTGTGTGGAAAATATCTCAGAGAGGAAAGAGCCAGACTAATGAGGAGGTTTTTTGAGGAGCATAGGCAAAAGGTGCTAAGAGCCTGAATTAGGGTGGTGGCCTTGGGTGTGGGTAGAAAGGGACAGAATCAAGATGTGGGGGCGGTGGACCGCATAGTGCTTAGCCATCGATCTTGGCGATGGAGGTTGAGGAGTAGGGAAGGATCTAAGAGGATGACACAGATGGAAATGGCTCCTACAAATGCTATAACAACTGTGCGTGTTGCTGTTATAATTGTCCCATCCCCTCTCTGGGACCAAACGTAGCGTTCAATTTCAATTTGGGTTGTTGTACTTTGCATTCACATTGTCGCCATGTATATTGTTCTACTGATTTTGCTTGCCTGACTTTACTTTGGTTTGTTTAAGTTTTTCCATACTTCTTTGTGTCTTTCAGATTCACTGTGTCTTACAGCCCAGTGATATTCAGGTATCAGTTTGTTTAGCCAATCCCCAATCAATTAATATCCACTTTGTTTCCAGTTTAATTTGGGACTTCTCTTTGGCTTGCTTCATGCTGATGGCTTGCCATGGAATCTCTAGGTCAAAAGGTAGGGACATTTGAGTCTGTATCTTAGCATTATTCCGAATTGCTTTCCAGAAAAGCTGGGCAAATTCTCACAATTTGTTCTTTTAATTTGGTTCTTAAACGGTCATGACAGGACCCTTAATCATTTCGTAAGTGAATGAGACCCATCTGAATGTTTCAGTTGTAACCTACTCAAAAGTCTTTCTGACAGTGGGACTTTCTGCTCATGAGTGAATGACCTGAAGTGCTGGTTATTATAATGTTTAATTATAATACTAATGATAATTACATAATAAATTTAGTGGCAATATTAATAATTATATAATAAATTTAATTATAATATTAATAGACATTGGCTTCCTTGATTTTGTTGTTGCTTCTGTGTAGTCATGTTCACCAGCGTCTTTTCAGTGGGACCATTTCTATTATCAAATGATTTGAACTCTGAGTTTTAAATCTGTTATCTACCTGTGTGGAGTTCCTTCTGCTCCCCTTGCTGACTTCACTGAAGTGAGACTGACTAAACTGCATTATTTCAGACCCAGTTTTGATCACTGGGCTAAATGAGCAGATTGAGAGACAGTGTGCAAAGACAGAAGAGACAGCAGGGGCTCCTTTCTGAAGCATCGCATCATCTGTATATACTTAACTGTCCCTAGAATTAGCCAGGTCTTCTATTTTGAGTTGGAAGGGGCCTTGTTCTTCCCAAGTGATAATGTCTGGGTAATGGAATTTCTTCTATCACCTGCTCTTATTTACGAATCCCAAACTAAAAAAATGTTAAAGCCCCTGGAGAGAGATCTGAGAAGATACTACCCCCACCTCCACCCCCCCCATCCCCAGGGCCTTACATTAGGTTGGCCTTAAGTCCCAGAAGCAATTGGTGGGAATTCTCAGGGTTCTGGCATTTCATCTCTTTCATTTGAAAGCAAACTTGTTCTAGTGAATCCTATTTAGTAGCTGTTGCTCAGTGACCATCTTGAACTAGCTTGAGTGTTGAATATATAATCTTTTCCAGCATATGTCACTGAACTCAGGCTAAAATAATGCTCTCAAACAAGGAATAATAAGACTGTAAACTAACAGATACAGAGGAACATATAGCTAGTTGAATAATTCAGTAACTGCTTATGGCTATCAGTGACAATGATGATAACTTGGGCCCAATATGTCCTCTACAAGATGGCTCAAGTGAGTTGTCTGAATTTTAAAAGGTCTGTAATTGTGTGTTCGGTTTTATTCCTTAATATGGTATTGTGCATGTTGGAGGTAGCAATGGGGTCTGATAGAACAAACCACAGACGAGAGTCAAAAGGCCCTGGGTTGGACTGGATCATCGCTATGGCCCCTTTCACTTTTGAGTCACTGCTTGTATTTAGTGTCCTATAATACTGAATTTTGATTAGGGAAAAAATGAGAATGTCCTATTCAGCAGAAAAGGAACATGAGGTTGTCATTAGTGTTTGTGGATTTGTAGACATTTAAAAATTTATCTAAATCTCTTAATGAAAACTATTTCCATCTTCCTAAAAAGTCAGAGTAGTAAATATGTAGAGGGGGCAGTATAGGGTAGTAGAGAAAGGTCCTTCCTTCCAATCAGTAAGTTCTAGCTATGTGACTATGAGTAAATCACTTAACCTCTCATTGTCCCCAGTCAACTCTCTAAGACGGGAACTTATAGTTGAGTTACTGATCTAAATAGGTGGAGGATTTTCCATAGTAGAAGTTCCTTGTTCTGATGAAATGCTAAGTCCAGACCTACCTTCTTCCTCTCTGCCTCCCACCCTTGCTATATGTAAATAAATCTGGAGTTCATGGAGATGTGCGGTAGGGATTGTGAAGCTGATGGGGCTTTGAGTAAGGATGTGGGCACTAGAGTAATCTTTTCTGTCTTTGTTTTTCTTGTCTCCTTTCCCATATTCTAAAAATTCATGTGACTAAGGCAGGGTAGCTCTAATTTTGAAAATTTCATGTCCCCTTATCAGAAGATGCTAGCCAGAAAGTCCTTCATAATAATACCCTGTGATCTCTAGATTGCCCAGACATACAGTCAATTCAACAAGGTAATTAACGATTTAGAACATATATGATACTAGGAGACCATTTCACATTTCCAGATTACTATTTTGAAACAGTCATCAGAATGTCTTTCCCTGCATTTGCTGATGACACGTGGTCAGTTAGTTTGTCATGGCAACAGGTAACCGTTTAGTCCCTTATACGCCAGAGTTCTTTTGCCCCATTATGACATCATTTCACTTCGACCAATAGGGTTGCCTGAGTGGGGCCAGGGTGACTTTCATATGATGTCATGGTCCTGCTGAATGTTCACTTTTCTCTTCTCAGGAGAGGAGCAGAGGCAGAAATGGATAAGAAAAAGGATAGGGAAGAAGAGAAATGTAATGGTCAAAGTATTCATAAGCAAAGAATACCAGAGACTAGTAAAACTAAAACCCTAGCTTGCAAAATACAAGCATCTTGGAGAAGACAAGCAACTGATTCTGTACACTGGAGCAAATGGCTCAGGAAGGAGTCTTTTGTGTCTGTCCAATCCAGGAAACAAGGACAAAGCCACATTGAAATGACAAATGAAGTAGTCTGGAAGACATGGTAATTACATCATCATCATGGGCTATGGGTGGCAAAAGTAGTGGGCTGACTGGGAGGAGACACGACAGGAGGTCCCCCTGAGACACAGTCTGGCAGCTCAGTGTCACAGACAACAGAAAGGAGGAGCCTGTGGCCATGGGGCTGCTGCTGGCAGGGGTGAATATTCAGAGAAATGAGTACCCTAGAATCTAAGTCAAGAAACTGAGTTACCACCAACGACTCTAAGGTTTAGCTCAGCTGCCGATGGTATCTTCCTTGTTTCCCCTCTTACTTGTTTCCCACTCCCAAATTATTAGGACTTTTTTCTTCCAGAAATTACTCTGTATTTATTCGGTGTACTGTTTTATCTTTCCCCTATAGAATGTAGTTTCCTTGAAGGCAAGAGACTTTTCTTTTTGTTAATGTTTTCGTTTCTCTAGCACTTAGCATAACATAGCATCCAACACGTTTTTTCCCTTCCTTTTTTTAATGATGGGTCTGGACCTGTGATTTTACCTGTGTTGTGAAAACTCTTGTCACCAGTGCTGATCTGCAACTGGTTTGTTCTTTATCGTCTTAGACAGTAGTTGGGGACATTGAGAGGTAAAGTGACTAAGCCCACAGTCAACCAGCTAGTATGAATCAAAGGCAAGACTCAAAGCCAGTTCTTAACTCTGAGGTTTACTCTATCTACTGTGCCTCAGTGAATGGCTCTTTGGAGTTCTGGAAGTCTGTCAAGGCCAAGAAGGAACTGCCAAGCAGTGTGGATCTGGGGAGGTAAGCAGAGTTTAAAATCTGGGATGTCAGTGAGGAGGAAAAATCAGGTCACCAAGAGTGGGGCTAAAAACAAGGTTGAGATCTTTGCTGTTGGTTTTTGTTTTTGTTTTTGTTTTGTGTGGGGGGGGCAATTGGGGTTAAGTGACTTGCTCACACAACTAGCAAGTGTTATGTGTCTGAGGTCAGATCTGAACTCAGGTCCTCCTGATTCCAGGGCCGGTGCCCTAACTACTGCGCCACCTACCTGCCCCAAAGTTACAATCTTTGATCCCAGAGAGAACCTCTCTCTTCTCTGAATGTTAAGAAGGAGATTCTGATGAATTAACCAGCAAGGCTGTATTAATCTCCTATGTGTTGGGCACTATGTGAAGCCCAGGGAATACAGATAAAAGAGAGACAGTCCCTGCCCCTAGTGAGATTCCTTTCTACTAACCAGGCCTGTGTTTGACTGTGAGAAAAGAGGAGACTTTCTGGCTCTAGGCTGTAAGCATTTGCCTGGAGGGAAAAGTTGTTGAATACAAAGCTTTTTGTGAGCTAGAAAAGTAGAGGTTGGCTCTTTACCTCCTTTGTCCTTGGCTTTATTTTTTTTTCCTGCTCTCTCATTCATTCTGAGCTTCTGAGAAGTGAAAGTTTTATCCTAGGAGGTCATTCAGATGTAATGCCTGTTTCCAATTGCATTGCTTTGAATTAAGCGTGATGCAAAATATGTTCTTCAAAATACTATTTCTGTAAAGGCTTGCAGGGCTGGCAGCGTGGAAGGAAATACGTCTAACAATTGAATCTGTCACAAAGTGGGATGGAGCTGCTTCAAGAGCTTCTTCTGGCAAGTGGAGACAGTGACACACGTAGTACCTTTGTTGCTCAGTCATTCAGTTGTGTCCATTGCCCTCTCTGACCCCGTGGACAGTCTCTTGAAGTCTGTCCAAGTTCATGTTTGTTGTTTCCATGACACTATCTATCTCATGCCCTGCTTTCCCCCTTCCCTTTGGCTTTCAATCTTTCCCAACATCAGGGTCCTTTCCAGCGAGTACCATCTTGTCATTATGTGACCAAAGTATTTAAGTTTCAGCTTCAGTGTTTGACCTTCCGGTGAATAGCCGGAAGTGAAAGTGTCTCTTCTTCGGCACTCAGCTTTCCTTATAATCCAACTCTCACAGCCCATACATTGCTACTGGAAAAACCCTAACTTTGATTATACAGACCTTTGTCAGCAAAGTGATGTCTCTGCTTTTTAGAATGCTGTCCAGATTTGTCATAGCTTTCCTTCCAAGGAGGATTTTTTTTTAATTTCATGGATGCAGTCACCATTTGTAGTGATCTTTGAGCCCAAGAATATAAAATCTGACACTGTTTCCATTTCTTCTCCCTCTATTTGCCAAGAAGAGAGGGGACTAGTTGCCAAGATCTTAGTTTTCTGATGTTAAGCTCCAAGCCAGCTTTTACTTTCCTCTTTCACCCTCATCAAGGAGTTTATTAATTCCTCTCAGTTTCTGTCACCATAGTGGTATCGTCTGCATATCTGAGATTGTTGATATTTCTCCCAGCAACCTTAATTCCAGCTTTTGACTCATCCAGCCTGGCATGTCCCATGGTGTCCTCTGCATATAAGTTAAACAAAGTGACAATATAAATATATAATATTTATAATATAAGTATATTACATGATATGTTAATATACTATTATATATGTTAATATTATGTAATATAATATATAATATTTATAATAGAATATAGAATACATAAAATAAATATAAAAACAAATAAATGACAATATACAGCCTTGTCATACACCTTTTCTAATCTTAAACCAATCAGTTGTTCCACGTTTGGTTCTAACTGTTGTTTCTTAAAGGGCATACAGGTTCCTCAGAAGACAAGATGGATGATCTGGTACTCCCATCTCTTTGAGGACTTGCCATATTTTGTTGTGATTACACAGTCAAAAGCTTTAGTGTGGTCAATGAAGCAAAAGTAGATGTTTTTCTGGAACTCCCTTGCTTTTCCAAAAGTGGCAGTTTGGTCTCTAGTTTCTCTGCCTCTTCAAAAACCAGTCTGCTCCTCTGACAATTCTTGGTTCACACATTGCTGAAGTCTGGCTTGCAGAATCTGAAGCATAACCTTGCTGGTGTGTGAGCACAGTTGTTCAGAAATTTGAACATTCCTTGGCATTTCCCTTCTTTAGAATTGGGACATAAACTGACCTTTTCCAATCCAGTGGCCACTTTTGAGTGATAAATGTAGAACCTACCTAACTCAGTTGAGGGAACTATTACCATCAATGTAGATCAGCATCTCGACTGCAATTTACAGTCTGGGAGACATGCCTGGAACACTGAGAGGTCACCCAGCTCAAATGTGGCGGAGGCAAAACTTGGAGGCTAACTCTCTGTTTACATGATGTTTTTCTTAGAATCTTATGCATATACATATATCTACACATAAGATCTTAAAAATTTATATAGTTCTATAACCTAATATGGTATCCACATGACATTAATAGCTCATTCATCTAAAATTTTAAGGTCTGCAATATATTCTACATATCCAATCTCATTTGAACCTCACAGTGACCCCAGGAAGTTACCTATAGATAGGTATCATTAGCTCCATTTTACAGATGGGGAAAGAGCTTCAGAGAAGTAGAGTAAGTTGCCCAAGAACATAACTAAGTGTCAAAGGTGGAATTTGAAGCCAGGTCTGTCTGAGTCCCAGTCTAGACTCTATTAATTACACCCTCAGAGAATTCTTCTCTCACAAGTGGCCTTCAAGCAAAGGCTAGAATGATATAGGGACTGGTGCATATTGCAGGTGAGGGGTCACAAAATCGTAGATCTAGAACTGAAGGAGACTTTAGAGGCTATCTGGTCCGACCCCCTCTTAGGTAAATGTCGTAGAAAGCTAAGTGACTTTGCCCCCCCCCCCCCAGAGTAGGTGCTAATACTATCCTCATTTTATAGCTGAGAAAACCGAGGCAAACAGATAAAGTAACTTGTCCAGGGTCACGCCACTAATAAATGTCTAAGACTGGATTTGAACTCAGGTGTTCCTCATTCAAGGTCATTCACTCTGTGTCACTTAGCTTTTTTTCAAAACGTTTATCTCTCAAATACCGGTAATGATAAAATGTTGGCATTTTGTGATGTGTAAAGATACAAGAGTGTGAAACTGTCATTGGTATGTGTAGGTCCAGGGGAATTAGGGTTTTATATTGGAAAGAATAGTAAATTGAATAAGAATGCTTAACTCTCAGTTTTCCCCCTCACTTGCTCTGTGTCTTATGTATGTTTGCCATCCTCAGTTTCTTCATCTATAAAATGACCATAATAGTAATAATCACGCCTCCTCATAAAATTGTAGTGGGAATCAAATGAGGCAGATTTGAAAGCCCTTTTCTCTAAATGTAATAATGATGATAGCTGATAGGAAGGGGGAAGGGGCTTACAAAGTGCTTTACAGTCATTAACTCCCTGGCATCTTACAACCTCATGAGGTAGGTGCCATTATCTTTTAGCCATTTTTTACACTTGAGGAAACTGAGGTTTATAACAGATCACTCAACTAGTTAGTGTCTAAGGAGCGGTTTGAGCATAGGTCTTCCTAATTTCCTTATCACCACCCCTCCCCATAAAGTATGATTATAATTGGTTATATCCTGAGCTGACCTTCATTACATTGTTTTGTTTTTAGTCTATTCTTGGTTGAAGTGTAATTTTTTGCTATGTATAATTAACTTTGTTGATGCCATATAATATTAAATTTTAAATTGGCATACTGGAGTGATGATACCACTGTCCTCTGCCCTGATTAGGTCACATCTGTAGTGTTGTGTTCAGTGGTAGGAGCCACATTTTAGGAAGGACATTGATAAAGAAATATGTGTTCACAGATGAGTGAGGAGGTAGGATGATGAGCAGATTGGAGACCAGGCCATATGAAAATGACTTCAAGGAACTTCAACAGAAAGTTCAGTTTGTTTAAATTGGAGAAGAAAAGATTTGGGAAATGTGATAGCTATAATCAGGTATATGAAGGGCTGTCTTGTAGAAGGGGGAATAACTAAGAGTAGAGGTTCTAAATTGCAGAGTCCTACATTTAGGCTTGATGTCATCAATTTGAGCTGTCTAAGAGTGGAGTGGGGTGCTCCTGGAGGCACTGGGCTCCCTCTTGGTGAAGGCAGCTAGACAGGGCATTGTCATTCAGGCATAGCCTGGCCAAGGCAGCCTCTGAGAAGTGCATTTCCAGGTCAGAGATTCTGTTTCTCTGTGCTCTAGTAATTAATTAAAGGGCTCATTTTTGTTCTTGGGTGAATTTCTCACTGTAGCTTAGCTCTCTTTGATTTGTAAATTATGTTTTATCATTCTGAAGTTTTATTTCATCTTGTCATTTAAATATGAGAAAAGGTTCCCCTCAGAAGAAATCATGGCAGTTTTGTGAGTTAGTCTGAGAGTTGTTTTTCCCTAAGCCCATGCTGCTGAACAACAACAAATACCAAATCATCACAGATCATTTTCTGAGGTTCTCCAAATTGTCGCTGTTTCTGTTGCTTCTTCATCTCAGTCACATGTATTGACTCTGGTTCACGTGCAGAGTTATAAAGAGAAACATAAGATGTGATCCCTGTCCCTAAAGGGTCAGAAAAGAGTTTAACAGGAGAAACAAGTGAAATCAAACTGTTTTATAATAAACATTCATGACAGAAACTATGAATGTGCAGATGAGCCAAGGTGGAAAGCTGGCAAGGGTACAAGTGCCTGATTTCGTCTACCGTTTTGGTTTTGGAAAATATCATAAATTGAGGTATCATGGGTGGCCAATAGCCTCAGACACTTGACTCCCTGAGTTCAGGTGCTGTCTCTCATACATTTTACGCACTTCTGGGCAAAGTTAGTGTCTTGTGAAACTTGAGTACACATTGAATAGGTTGGTGATCTGCATTGGTGGAAAGAGGTTCCTTTCACCCTGCACCCAAGAAATCTCACATATGCATCCAAAAAAGTGTGGGGGTGGGGAGAAGTCAGTAGAGCCATGAAATTAAGCCATAGCTCTTTTTTTTCTTTTTTGTCTTTTAAAAAAACAGTTTGATGCCTTTTGTTTTTACATCCCTGGGCATTTCTGGAATATCCAACATATTTATGGATGTGTCTCTTTAATTTTTTTTAAAAAAATGAATGAGGTGGATCATAGATCATAGCTATATAATACCTGAGAGAGGCCTTAGAGATCAACTACCTCTCAGTTGGAGAAAGTAAGGCCCAGAAAGATTAGTCAGCCAGGAAGTAGTGGGCCTGGGATTTTCACATATATTGTCCTCTGGCTCCAAATGCAGAGCTAGGCCTCATCATACTGCACTCCCCAGCCCCCACATGTTAGAGCCTTATGCCCTTTGTCCATTGCCTTAAAATTCAGAGTCCCCCCTTTTGACCACATGGTCACACTGCCTCTGGAGTTATTTTGGCTTGCTAAAGAACTAGATGATTCCCTATTTTACAGCCTGAGGCCAATTAGAGACTAGAAATAGGGGGAAACTCAAATGGTGACTTTAAGTTAGACGAAAAAATATGACTTGGAGCTCTGGAGCATGTAGTAAAGATAAATATTTGCCAGTTGTGTGGAAGGCATCAATTCATTCACAGCTCTGGCAAAGTCATAAACTCTACTAGTGCAGATTGAGTAGTTTGTAAACTTCAACTGAACCACACAGAGTGAGTGACTGTTTTCTCTTTGTCTCCTGGGAGAATTAAATATGTATTTTTATGTTTTCACAGAGATGATAGCTAAAATAGAGGTGTTTTAGTGGCATTGGCATTAAAAAAGCCCTGAATTATTTACCTTGTTGTATATTGTTAATATCATAATTACTTTATTAGTTAAAAGGGTTTTAAGCAAGCATGCCATTTTAAATTATCCGTGGTTTTTTAATGTTTCTGTAAGTAGCTCTGTAACATAACCGGCATTAAGTGGAGCAAAAAAAAATGATCGTTAAAATTCATAAAGTATACAGTGCAGACACTTTTCCCCCAGATACAATATGGTATAAGAGTCCCTCGAGGTTCTGCTCATTTTGCATAAGGAAAGTAATGGTCTTTGCATTAAAATATAGATTAGGTTCCCAATGCTTTTCCCTATTGGCATTTTTCTAATAAAATGCAATCTTTTGTCTAGTTGATCCCTATAGTGCATTTGAGAGACACATTCTTGCTTGAGCAAGATGGATTCATAAAGAGGAGAATACTATCGTGCTGGGATGGCAGAGATGGCAGGGAGAACCTTAGACATCATTTAGTCCCACCCTGTAAATCTTACAGGGCAGGAAATCAAGACTGTGGGAAGCAGCCTGGTGTTAGTGGGAACCAACCAATAAATCAACAAGCACTTATATGTACCTGTTGTGTGTGGAGAATGCAAAGAGAAAACTGAAGCAGTATCTTCCCTCGAGAAGCTTAAATTCTACTGGAGAGATACCACGTACGTGTATAAATATATGCCAAATATATTCACAGTAGATAAAAGGTAATTTGTGGGAGAGGGTGTTTGCAGGTGGGTAGGATTGGGAAAGGTTTCTTCTAGGACAGGGCTTCTTAAACTTTTCCCACTTGTGACCCCTTCAGTGCCTCTTGAACTGTGGGGTCGCCCTCTAGAAGGTGAATGCTTGAATTGAGTTTGGAAGGAAACTAGGGATTCCAGAAGGCACAGGTGAGAAGGAAAGAGACAGATAGGAGAGGTGCGTCCTTGTCCTGACTTTGCTTGGGCTTGCTTTCCTCATGTGAAGGCATGGACTCCTTTAAAGGAGCTGGACTTGATCCCGGATATTTCTTTGGGCTCTGACAGTCAGGGTTTTTAAATGTCCAACTTACTGACCAACCAGTAATTTTAGGTGAGCTAACACAGTGAAGTGATGAAGAGAAAAGAATTCAACTTAATATAATGGCTCAATAAAAGTTCCTTTGGTTTTACTGTCATGCTAATACTCGTGTGACTTCTGATAATGAAAATGAGGGTTATTTATGTATAAGTTAAGGTGGAGGATCATAATAAAAGGGCAGAGTCACTAATATCTGGATAAAGTATGAAAGAGAGAACACCAGAGATGGGCAACATCATTGATAATAAGTCAACTTGGTTCTGGACTAGTGCTCAGTATTGAGTTCTACTTCTGGCTCTAATGGACTAACCTTAGGGCAATTTCGGTCCCCACTCTCAGCTTTCCTTTCCCCATTTTTATAGTGAGAGGACTTAACTAGTTTATGGCTAAGACCCCTACCTGCTCTCTCAGATGCTAGATCTCAGATGATGAAATTCAAGCCTTTTATCAAAACAACAAATGAGCAAAAATAAACACCTCTGAGATCTATGTATTCCTGCTGCCTTTCTTTCCCATGTGATAAGAAAATGTGTCATCACAAAAAGCAATACCACTGAAAAATGATGATCATAAAGGCAAAACCAAGGACCTCTAGTTAAATGAAAGTTGACTTGGCTTTCATAATTGTGGTCCCTCACTGCCATGAAAGATCTCAGTAGATCAGATCCAAAAGAAAAGTTATCAAATGTATCACAAGATGTTGCAATGATTGTTGAATCCTTTTCTCCAGCCAGGAAAACCCCAATGAGCTTGTTTGCTCAACCTCTCAAGTTTTTCCTACTGTTCAGTCCCAGATCCTGTTCTCGTCAGCCTGATAATCTGATTATTAACTCTCGTTTCTGATCTGAACATTTCTTTGTGGTTCTAAGGCCTTTCTTTTTCCTTTTGAAACCAAGCATGCAGTGTCAGATCATCACGGGACATACACATGCTTTCCTGTGGTTTCGGCAGCACATACAGGTTCAAACCCAGCCTGCTGCCAGATTGTAGGAACTTTAATTGAGTAGATAAAGAGGTCCTCCTAATTATAAACTGCAGTAGGTATAACAAGAGGCTAAATACATAGCTGTGGTCTTAATTAGCTGGTGTTTCAAATTCGGAATTGTGGCTTCAGTCAGAAATCAGTGACTTTCTCCCCTGGAAAAGCCTCATCACCGTGCAGTTCAGGCCTCATTATAGCTCGCCATGTGAAGCTTTCATTATAGCCTCATGCTGGGCAAAAAGAGGGAAAAAAAGTTGTACATGTTTGGTTATCTTCCAAGTGCAGCAGAACTCTATGGAGATTCAATTCATTCTCACCAGAGATATGAGAATTAACTGTTCTTTGTTATATGGAGAAGAGGGAAAAATGTCACAGTCAATTTTGCTTGCACCAGATAACATCGGTGTGCATGGGCTCTAGTCTGCTCTTCTGATTGTCATCTGGAATTTGGTAGTTAATTAGCAGATGCAAAATGTGGCCCACAGACTCTGAACCTATCAAATGTGGGCGGATAGCACAGCCGTGGTCTTCCTTGCTTCCCTCAGCAAGGGTCATGCATGCTAGACCAGGTACAGAGTCTTCTTTTGCACTTTCTTTTTTTCCTTCAGGGTTTTAATTATCTGTCTGGGAGGGAAAGGAAGGTGATTGTACACCGAAAGACCAAAATGCTTCACTCCTTCTCGTGAGAGAATTAAATGTGATCTATCAGCATGTCACCAGTGCCTGTCAGGTACACAAAATGAACAGACAGCTTGGAAAGTGACATCTTGTGTTCATTACTCAGGAGCGATGCCACTTTTTGTTGTTACGGGAGAGCAGAATTTTCTGCCCTAACGGTATTCTAATCTTGAGGTACTGATCCTCTGAAACAGCACTTCCTCTGAAGGACTGAATCAGGAGTAGGATACTGGGCTTAGTGTAAGGAAACACACGGATTCAGTCTTGCCTTGACATTTCTTGGTCATGTGATCTTGGGCACTCAGTTTCCTCATCTGTAAAATGGGAGGTGACTTTCTAAGCTCCCATCAAGCTCTAAATATATGATCCCATAAATCCTGTGACCCTAGATCCACTTGTGAGCCTGAGTTTCTTTGTCTGTAATCAGGTGGTTGTATTTCTCAAATGTCCAAGTGCTCTATAAATGTCAGCTATTTCTATTGTTGGCAATTGCTTTTTAACCCGCTCTCCTCTAACCCTCAGCTCTGTGGTTATGAATAACACCGAATGACGATATTGAAGGCCATTCATGAGTATTGCACACTTGGACAAATTGATGATGTTACTCTACCTTAGTGTTTCCCCATCTGTCCCTTCCATGGGTGGGCATATATGGTAAAATGCTCAGAAACTGGACCCCTGGCACTTGGTGTTCCTTTTCAGAGGTTTCAAAACTGTACTTGATGATGATGATCAAGCCCCCGTGGGATGGAGTCCAGTATCTAGACTTGAGATGAACTCTGATTGACAGTCTTACTTAGGGCTGCCTCTCACCTGGGTAGGGTAGAAGGCTTCACTACCATTTATGGCATAGTTATAAGTAGCTCCACCTGTCTCTGGCATCATTCATACCATGAAATCTTTCTACTCATGTTTGCTTGAAATCACATTAAGTCTTGCTATTTACCCTCCCCCACCAAGGACAAAATAAAGGATTATTTATTCAGAAGATGAAGCTTTTCAAATCATTTTTATATGACCATATAAAAGGAAAATAGATAAAAATACAGGGAAATGGACAAGGAGAGACAACGGAAGCTTCACAGGGTCAGGGAGTAACTGATAATTATTATATTAATGACAATAATAATAGTTTGCAAAGCACTTCATGTATTTTATCTCTTTTGATCCTTCCAATACATCTTGTGAAAAAGATGCTAGTACTGTTCCCATTTTACAGATGAGGAAACAGAGTCAAAGAGATGAAGTGACTTGACCAAGGGTCACACAGCTAGTAAGTATCATTATGTAGACTCGCTCTAAGAGGACATACGACTGTATGGAACCAGAGACTCATCAAAAGACTTGGGCTTAAGAAATTCTTTTGATTACCATGACAAATTAAGAAAAAAATGAGCTGAAAAGAGACTCTGCAGTTCAAATATCATTATTACAGAATACCATTGAGATGAAAATATCTCTAGTAAAAATAATCCCTCAGGGACATCCCCACATCACTGAACATTCCTTTTAACAGAACCTTCACAAGTGTAAGCAAAACCCCCTAACATAGTAACCACTTCTTATAGAATATGACATATTGCAGACATCAATTCAATTCCATTAAATTCCCCAGGGATTGCTTACATCCATACCAGGTGCCAGGCACCGGACCAGGTACTGGGGAGACATTCAATAACGATACTGTTCTTCCCTCCAAGAAAAACAACAACAACAACAACAACAGCACGTGTGTAGATAAGCAAATGCAAAATAAAGAACAAACAGTTTCAGGGGGAATAGCAAGGCCCTGGGTTAGTTAGTCCTCCTTACCTGGGGGCTCCTTATCTCTCTCCTGAAATGAGGAAGGTATGTTTCTTTATCCATTCTCAATGACCATTGCTTCCATTATTTGAGTTTTCGTTGTTTGTTGTTTGTGCTAAGGTTAAAGCTCAAAGCCAACCCCCTCCCCAAAAGAACACCTTTACTTGATAACTAGCTTAAGGATTTCAAATACTATGACCTAGTTGAAATGGACTTTCTCATTGAAAGAAAAATAATTAAAATATAGTAGCAGTTATATTTTTTAACCAGGCAAAGCTTTCTCTACCTGCATAACCAGAACACTTAAATTTATCTTCAAAGGCTCCTAGCTTTTTTATTCTTCTTCCAGTAGGAAATCACTGAATGCCAGGAGGGTCCAAGAAACATTCAGGCTTTAGAAAGCTATTGTCCCTTAAAAACATTTGAGTCTTTTAAATAATAGAAATATTCTCTTCCATGTTAATAGTTGTTACTTCTAAGCCAACCTCATGGCTTTGTCCAGAAAGTCCCCAAAAGGCTTTTGGACTGGTCTGACTTTAAGGAGGGGAAAAAGGAAGGTGCTGATAATAAAGTGGTTTATTTTTGTGTAATCCTCCCCCATTTCATCTTCCCCCTTCCCCCAAAAAAGCTTCACTTCTCTTACAGTTTGAGCCTATAAGAGGAGAATAAGGCTGTGATGGAGCAGAAAATCAGATAGCATCTCCCTTTTCAGGAGGAATACCAGTGTAACGTAGCAGGGCAAAGGAGAGACCACAGCTATATTGAAATAGGCCAATTTCTTGTATGCAAGATTATTTTTATTTTTATTCTGAAGAGTGCCTAGGATCCTAAATCCAGTGGGGAAAAAAATAAAAGGATTATATTCTCTTTCTACATATCAATTTGTGGGAGTCTGGCTTCACATTTTTTTGTGCTCATTGATAACTAGGGAAACTTAAATGACTTCCACTAGTAATGAGTCTTTTGTTTGTCATTTTCTTTTCTTTCCAGTCACTATGAACAGGACCGGAATGCACTTAAAAGAAAAGAGTGGGAACGGAGAAATCAAGAAGTCCAGCCAGATGAAGATCTCTTTGCCTCAGGTTTCAGTCTTTTTGGGGAACCCTACAAGGTAGCTGAATATGCATGTAATTTACTTTTCTTACACAAATGGATTACTTGTTACATGTTTTTATGGCTAATCAACATTTAATCTATTTTTAAAGCAACTAAATCATTGCCAGGAGAAATCTATTTCACAAATGAAATAAATATTGAAATTGTATTTTGGGCGTGTGAGTTTCTGAAGTCTTCTTCAGGAGAAATTTTCTTATTCTTTGGGGAGAATACCATGGTTTTGAAAGCGACTTATGAGACTTCTTGTCTCAGAGGTACTGTTTGCTGCCTGAGTTCTCCATCACCAAGGGATTGTCCCTCCTTCACAATTTCTGCTGCTTTGATTTTTAGGGAGGCAGCCTGTGAAGACTGTAGAAAAATGCAAATAGCTAGTTTTGTTTCTCTTCCCAATCAGTGAAGTTCATGGAAAGACAACCCTTTTCACTTTCCAGCTCATGTTGTTAGCAGCTGTTGGGAGGATGGAGTGCTCTTTGAAAATCACTGGTGAAGGAGAAGAGAGAAGGCCTATCATTTCTTGTGGTGGTTAATAATTACTTTGGTTAGGAGATGGCCTTAAGCAGATGGACTGCTGTAGATAGGTGGATTTCATGATTGGTTTTATTCTGGCAAATAGGTGTTTCTAATAATTGTTCCATTGATTTTATTACAATTAACAGAATTGGCTTTGGCTCCTTATCCTGATCTGTTTTAGGTTTTTCCAACTCTTTTTTTGGTGGGAGTGGGGATGTGTATGTGGGTGTGTGTATGAGTCTTTGTCTAAATGACATTTTCTGAAATGAAGAAAGAAAATATGTTCATGGAAAATCGTTCAATGTTTTGATGAAAAAGAATTTTGCTACTGTGGGGCAGTGAAAAGAGTCATGGATTTGGAGCCCGAAATGTGCCTCTTAGGCTGCTGTGTGATTAGCAGGTTCCTTCCCCTCTCTGAGCTCCAGTTTTTTTCCTTTAGACTGGGTGGTATGTGAGGTTCCTGACTTCCTGGGCTCAATCCTCTGATCTCCTCAACCCTTGGGATTAGGAGCCATGGTGACTTTGGGGCAAAATAAATTTGGAATGAAGGCAAAGGTTCAGACCGTACTCTTGGCTCAGATAGCAAGTTGTTTATTTGGTGAAGACTTGTTAAGTCTTACCGGCTATGTCGAAAGTTGTAAGCGATACTTGATTCCTACTTAAAATTCTCTATAAAGCTGAATGAAGAAGGCACTTAAGTTCAGCTTAGATGGTTTTAATATGTTATGTTAATGGTGGAATCCTTTCACAATTTTTTCCCCTCCTCGACCTGCAGAGGACATATGTGTGCTGTTGTGTATATTTGTGTATGTATATATATGTGTGTGTGTGTGTGTATATAGATGTTATCACAACATATATTTGGAGAAAACACAACAGCTTTGTTCATTGAGCAACTGGTTGTTATGTGCCGTCTTTAAATGAGTTTGTTGAAAAAAGCAATAAGATGTAATAAAAAAAAGAAATACTTTCAAAATTAAGTCTTCTTTACCAGAATTTGGGAGTAGTTATGGGGATGAAGGAGAAAGCTTTGGGTCCTCTGAATTCCTAAGAAAATGTTAGTTCATAGAAAATATATGGGTATGTGCGTTTAAGTTTAATGTCTTTTATCAATATTGTCAATGTTTTTTAAAGCCACGATACTAAAATGATAAACCAGGCAGGCATGTCCTCGGGTGCATGTATGAGGCAACGGGGTAGAGCTGTGAGAGCACTAGACTTGGAGTCATAGACAAGTCACTGCCGTTCTGAGCCTGGTTTCCTTGGATGTCAGATGATTGAGTTGGATGAGGTCATCTCGACGGTCCTTTACTCAATCTCTTAGCCTGTGATACTTTGATTTCTAACATGGTATGGACAACTTTATAACTAGTAGTGATGACAGTGACGTAATCCTAGGTAGGAAAAGACCCTTGTTCCTAGGTCAGGATTTGCAAAGAAAGGTGATGTCCTGAAATGCAGTCACTTGTGCCTTGTTCAAATGAGTAATGGTCCCCATTAGAAGCAGGTAACAAGTGGTTGCGATGTGTAGGGGAAGGTCAGCACCATAATATTTTACTCTTAGGATTGTCTTTTTTACAGACAATGAGTTATTTATCAAATAAGGTGGAACCTCAGAACTTTTCGGAAAACCTCTGGCTATCTCCAGAGCTAAAAAATCCCACCAGCCTGTGTGGCTTAAGTATTTGATCAGTAGTGCCTAAAGTTCATAAACTTAATGTTTTCAGTGTAAGCCCAAGACCACAGAATTATTTTCACTCTGCACTCCTACCCTTTTAGAATATTTCACTTGTGATCTTTCCCAATACAGGCTAACTTTCCCTGAAGGGAAGTTCTACTTTTCTCCTCTACAGTAAACAGGAGATGGGGGAGCTCCTCCCAGCTTTGTTTTGTTGGGGCTGGTGTGGGTGTGCATGGACTTAGTATGTCTTCAGTATTTATCTTAAAGCTCAGAATCTCGAGAGTCAGGAAGGGGACAGCCCATTTGTGATCAGGAATCCTTGTGACATCAGACCTAGCAAATGGGTATCTAAGGTTTTCTTGAAGAGCTCCAGTGAGATGTCAGGTAGAGCTCACCACTGCTCAAAGCCCCCCTTCACTTTGGACAACCCTAATTTTTAGTATGTTTGTCACTGCATAAAGCCTAAACTTACCTATTTGTAACTTCTGCCTGTTTTTGCCCTCCAAGACAAAACAGAATAATTCTCTTCCCTCTTGTACATGTCAGCCTTTCCGATACTTGTATTCCCTAAGTCATTTCTTTTGCAGACTAAACACCCGCACTTCTTCAAGCAATCCTCACATGGTCTGGCCTTGAGGCCCTTCCCCATCCTGGTTGTTACACTCTTCTTGATAGCCATGAATATTATGATGTTGGTTATAGCTGAATTGTAGGAAGGTCATACTGGCAATGGGAAAGTGGAACGGAAGGGAAGGAGGAAGAATATTTGTAGACTGGAGTGTGTGGGACATAGGCCTTTCAGCAAGTTAAGAGCCACCATTTTTCTCTATTTATTTCATTGTACTGAGATGCTCCTTGCTTAACAGAGGTTTGAGGAATTCAGTACTATGGGTTGGTAGGCTTATCCTCTACACATTTAATTCTCTGAATTACTGCCTAAGTCTCTCATTGTAGTGAAGAATTGTGATCTTGTGAACCTATCTATGAGGTATTTATGGTACCATTAGTTGAGAGGCAGTGGGACATAAGGGGAAAGGGAATAAGCATTTCTATAGCACCAAGTTTTGTGTCAGGCACTGTGCCAAGCACTGTTTTTTTACAAGTATGATTGCACTTGATAGTAGATCAAGGGGCAGCATAATGGATCAAGAGACAGCCTCAGAACCAGGAAGCTCTGGATTCCAGTCCTGCCTCTGACTCATACGGCAAGATACTTAACTGCCCAGTGCTCCAGACATGTATCTGAGACCATCTCTTGTAGAGGATGTGTAAGCCTGTATTGGTTGAGAGAATTTCTCACCAGGGAGTTACCTGTACCAGTGAAATCACAGGTCCAGTTCATATCTCTATTGTACCTTAATGAAGTCAAGGATCCTTTGTATCTCACTTTCTTTATGGCCTACTCTCTTACTAACTTTCAGAAACAATTGGTCATCTTTTACAAGCCCACATTTTTCTCCTCCTTGAACTCCATACTTCCTATGAATTCTCTAAAAAACTGATCATAAGATAGACTAGTACTATATTTAACATTTTACTGCAGTATCAGATAAGATATTTTAACAAACTCTCAACTCAACCAAACAGCAAGAATGTCTGTGCCCCATACTCAGGCTCTGAGGATGCAAAGAAAAAAAGTGAAATAGTTCTTGCCCTCAGGGAGCTTAAAATCTAACCAAGGGAGACAGCAGGTACATCAATATGTAGCTAAAATCCTTTGATGAGACTCAGATAGACTATTATCAATGGATGAAGTTGATTATTTTCCTACAGTCCCTGAAGTCACTTGGTCTACTTTTCTGTCTTCAAATAGGACCATATCCTAAAGGTCCAGGCAGGTAGAAATCTGTTCTCTTTAAATATCTTCTCTAGAAGGAGATTGTACAACCTTCCTCATCTCTCTTGTGCTTTTCTGTCCTGACAAATTTGATCTAACATGAAACATTTCTAGCTACTAAGACTTAAAACTTTGTTCCAACATGGTTCCAAAAAGTACTGATGATTCTAGAAGGTTTTAGATAGATAGATATGTATATGTATATATGCTGTATATATAATATATGTTATATGTTGTATATAATATATGTTATATATGTTCTATAATACACATGTGTATAGTATATGTGTGTGTGTATATGTATGTATGCGTGTATATACACATGTGTGTGTGTGTGTGTGTGTGTGACTGGTGGATTCACACAAGGCATACCTCCAGATTGCAGGGACAAAGTCACAGAATGTTATTCTCCGAAATTCACACTAAGCCAACATGACAGAAGATGGATGTCTGTAGCTTGCAGAAATAACCTGTTCTAAAAGATGTATGCCAGGTGAGACTATGGTACTTCCCTACAGTACTACGGTTTGGGTAAAGCACTAGGACGCCAACCCTGTTAAATATATATATGTGTGTGTGTGTGTGTGTGTGTGTATACACACATACACGCACATATGTAATATACATATATACATACACATATACGTGGAATAAAACTTTATATAATGTATATAACTTTTATTCTGTATTTTTTTAAAATGGGTATCTCCATATCCAAAGTTGAACAGAAAAAAAATGGTTGTATATAACACCAACAATATTTATTACATACAACTTGCTTTTATTTTTTTAAGTGTATAACAACTTTGATTTGTTACTTTAAAAGCTGTCTTGGTTGTCTGTTTTTCCTTCTGAAATGCCTTTTGTTTTCTTCTGTGCATTTTCTCTGAAATGCTTCAGTGATGTTTTGGGGTGAAGCATTGTGGGTCAGCTGTGGTATACTGGGTAGAGAACCAGGCTCAAAGCCAGGAAGACCTAGGTTCAAGTTCTCCCTCTGACATCACATACTAGCTGTGTAATGGTGAGTGAGGCACTTCACCTCTCATTGCTCTAGGCTGAGAAGGGTGCAGAGAAAACGCTCACTGGCATTGGTAGAGGGAGTTTTCTAATGCCAGAATCCCCCATGCCAATGAAATCATGGGTTCAGTACTTATTTCTATTTTATTGCTAGTTCTCCCCTTCCTCTACTTTTCCTTACCACCACCACTCTTGCTATTGGGAAGAGAAAAAGAAAAACAAAATCCATTGTAACAAATATGCATGGTCAAGCAAAACAAATCCACACATTGACCATGTCTGAAAATGTATTTTTCAGTACATTTTGCATTTCCACTCATTTCGCACCTAAGTCCATCACTGATTTGTCAGGAGGTAGGTAGGTTGCGTCACTATTGATCTTCTGGAATAATGATTAGTCATTGCATTGAGTGGAGTTCTTAAGTCTTTCAAAATTGTTTTTCCTTGCAATGTTGTTGTTATTGTATTAATTGTTTTGCTAGTTCTGCTCCTTTCATTCTGAATTGATTCGTGCAAGTCTTCCCAGGTTTCTCTGAAACTTTCCCTCTCATTATTTCTTATGGTACAATAATATTCTATTATATTCATATACCATAATTTGTTCAGCCATTCCCCAATTGGTTAGTATCCCCCTTTTTCCAGTTTGTTACTGAAACAAGGGGTGCTGAAAAAATAACATTGTATGTGTGGATCCTTTTTCTCTTTCATTGCTCTCTGTGTGATATGGGCATAGTAGTGCTATCAATGGGTCAAAGGGTATGCACAGTTTAGTGACTTTATGGGTGTAGTGTTGATTTCTTCCTGTAGTCCCTCTACCAATTGTGATTTTCCTTTTTTGTCTACTATGCCAATTTGATAGATGCAAATTAGAACCTAAGAGTTATTTTAATTTGCATTTCTCTATTGATTGGTGATGTGAAATATTTTTATATGCCTATTGATAGTTTAGACTTCTTCCTTTGAGAACTGCCCCTTCATATCCTTTGACCATTTATCAGTTGGGGAATGGCTCTTGTTCTTATATATTTGAATTAGTTCCACTTATCTTGGTTATAAAACCTTTATTATATAAACATGCTGTAAAGACTGTCTCCCAGCTGTTTCCCTTATAATTTTAACTACATGAATTTTGTTTTTGCAAAAAAAAATGTCTGTTTTAAGTGATTAAAAATGTCCATTTTATCTTCTGTGATCGTCTCTATCCCTTGTTTGGTCATGAACTTTTCATGTATTTGTAGTTGTGAAAAGTATTTCTTTGTTCTTCTAATTTGTTTATGATGTGACCTCTTATATCTAGGTCACATAGACATTGGGACCTTATTGTGGCATGTGATGTGAGATGCTGGTCGAAATCTAGTTTCTGCCAGATGGCTTTCCAGTTTTACCAGTGCTTTTTGTCAATAGTGAGTCCTTCCCCTAGTATTTGGGGTCTTTGGATTTATTAGACATTCTACTGCTATGTCCCTCTGCTTCTGTATGTTGTGTATCGAATCTGATTTACTTTTCTATTTTTTTAATCAATACCAAATGTTGCAATAATTTTTACTTTTTATTTTAACTTGAGATTTAGCAGCACCAGATCTTAAATTGTATTTAAAAGCTTAAATTGTACTTAAAAGTAAAACTATTTGGTTTTGGTTAAAAGATAGAAATGTCAACCACATTTCACCAAAGTTACTAATGTCAGATAAGCTGTGATCTAGTTGATTGTAACATATCTGAAGTAATGTCCTGGCAGAAGGTTAAAGGTCAACATCAAAAGTTTAGAGAAGAGGAGGCAAGGGCTAAGAATCTGTGAATGTTTATATCCTGAAGGAATGGATAAAAGTCAAAGTTCTGAAATAGCAAACCTTAGGATGAGATATTATGGAAGAGTGGTAGCCCCACTAAGATGCAAATGCCTCATACAGTTTGCCCTATGTAGCATGTGGCCTGTCTCTCTCTACCTTCATCATCTCTTTCTCTACCCATCTCTCATTTTCTGTTTCTTCCCTTTTAACTGCAATGATTCCAAATTTTATGCACATGTGCCATAATCTATGAGAATCAGTAGAGCTTACTGGCTGGCCTTAAGAGTCAGGAAGATCTGATTCAAATTCTGACTCTGGCACATGCCAGTTGTGAGGCTATAGGCCATTGACTTCACCATACAATGCCTCAGGCAGCTTTCTAAGACTCTAAGTAATGCATGAGTTTCTGATCTGCATTGGTAGGGTAAATTTATACATCAGGAGTTTCCTATGTATCACATGTTAGTACCTTCTTGCTCTCCAGCCCACCCAGCCCTGCCCCAATTAATGCTAATTTTCACACAGTTTATGTGAGCAAGAATTTTTCCCTCCCCTTTTCCCCAAATCTATAACTAACCACATGATACCTTATGATATTTCTTTTACTTTAAAAGTATGTTACAAATTTGCTGTAATGCCATATAGGGGAATTTTAAGGAAAGTAATGAACACAAAATACACCTCTAAACCACAAACTTTCTTTGTGTTACCAGCAAACATAAAAGTTGGCCCTTTAAATGTAAATTCTTCAGCTGCTTTTCTTAAACAAAACCATAATCCGATAGTAAGTTAGTCTTGCAATAGAGTAATACTCCCCCCCTCCTTTTTTTTTTTTTTTTTAAAAAAAAAGCATTAGGGCCAAAAGGAGGGAGGTTTGCATTTCCGGGAGTAATGAGAGTCAAAGAACTTAAATGGAGTGCTATTAGTCATGAGTCACAAACCAGAAATATAATTTATGTTCTAAAATACTTGGAAAATGCATTTCCTTGATGATGGAGAAATTATGATCCAGTTTACTCAGAAAATAAGGTCTGTAACGGTTATCTTTAAGAAATCTACCAATTATCTAGAACAGCAAGTTAAGAGCTGTCCAACTTGAAGGAAACCTATAATTGATTGAAATAGCTAAATTTCATTTCTACCCTGTTTATAAGTATTCGACCAAGGCTGCCAATAATATCTTGCTCTTTAATAGGATTACTAAGACCCTTGAGGGAAAAAAGAACATTTAGTCTGATTCAGAGTTTGCTATACTGTATAATGAGTGCATATTGTGTAGGTGTATAAAATTTGTATTTCAGGCTCCATTAGGTTTTATATCCATGTGATTTCATATCTATATTTTCAAATTTCTCAAAACAGATTAAAAGGTATTCCACTCTAGTGGTAAGAAGGGAGAAAGTTTACCCTGGCACTTCTGCCTATAGTTAAAGTGGGCATTTTGGGGGACAGCTGAATGATTGGCATGATGATGCTATTTGGGAGCTGTGGTTACTATGGGCTTTCTCTACCACATTTCTACTGCAGCCTGTATTTCCACTTATTGCATCTGTTGGGGATTAAACTCAGATTTACAAGTATTCTTTTGCTAAGTGACAATTACAATTGCTACTAGCTGGGCAACCTCCACTGAAGGAGGCTGTTTTCACAGAATTAGCCCCATAATTCTCAAATCTCTTATTTTATTTATACAGACCCAATCTGATTCTGTTAGTTTCAGAATGGCTTCTGAGAATTCTGGGTTTCACTGTTCTTGTAATTTTATTTTCTACTCTGACCATATGGCAAAATTAACAAAAATGAAATCAACAAAAAGTGCTTCCTGTGTGCCAAATCCTGGGCTAGGTGCTGAAGGTGATCCAGTGCAAAATAAGACACAGTCTTGGTCCTAAGGAAGTAACAATCAAGAAAGAGAGATAAGTCATGTATACAGATAATTGTAATACAAAATGACACCCAACCATCAATACCCTTCTCTCACTCGTTCTGCAGTGCCCCCTCCCTTGTCCTGGCCCTCATCATTGCTGACCTGGATTACTGGACTAGAGTCTCCCTTTCTTTAGAACCACTTTCCCATCCATCCTTTACAGAGTTGCCACCACAATCTTCTGTATAGTGCAGGACTGACTATGTCTTCCTCCTGCTTGAAAATCTTCAGTGGCTCTTGGGGCCTCTCAGAGGAAATAGAAACTCCTTAGTGTGGCATTGAAGATGCTCTCTAATCTGAGTCTAATCTATTTTCCCAGCTTTATTTCACATCATTTCTCTTCATGAAGTCTCCAGTTCAACCCAGTTGTACCCCACACCTGGCAAACATTTCTTTCATCATCACTACTTTGTAGATGGTTTCTCTTCAAGCTTCAGTTCACCAGCCTTTGCTCCTCACCTTGGTTGTTACTGTTCTCTCCCCCCTCAAATATGTCTATAGTACTTTGTCTTATCTCTCCTCTGCCTTCTTTGTTAACTGCTTACCTTGTATCATATTTATTTATGCCCATTTTTAACTTCCCAATAGAATGCAAGCTTCTTGTTAAAAACTTTCCTTTTTTGTTATCAACTGAAATATCAACAAACATGAACAATTCCATATGCAAAGAAGAACAGAAAAAGGAGATTGTATATGAAACCATGAATCTCTCTTATGCACAGCTTGTTTTTTTTAAAGTATGTAATAAATTGATCTTGATAGTATCAGTACTTCCCTGCTTGTCTGTGTCTCCTTCAGGTCATCTCTGTGTGTTTTTAAATGTTTAGTTGATTCTATTTTTCTTTCTTTTCTTCTTTTGTTTTGTTTCACTAATAGTCCCTTTCCATTCCCTTCATAACTCTCTTACTCTTTAAAAAATAGAAGAGCCCTCCCTTGTAACAAATAAGTATAGTCAAGCCAAACAAATTCACACATTGGTTGAGTCTGAAAACATCTGTCTCATCCTGTGGCTTTAGTCCATCTATATCAAGAGATTGAAAACATGCTTCATCATCAAGTCTTCTGTAAGTTATGATTTCTCGTTGCGTTGATTTTATATTTAAATCATTCAATTGTTTTTCTTTACATTATTGTAGTTCATTATATAAATTGTTTTCCTGGTTCTACTCACTTTACTCTACATTAGTTCATTAAAGTCTTTCCAGCTTTTTCTGAAAGCATCCCTTTTGTCATATCTTGTGGTGTAGTGATATTCCATTACATTCCTATGCCATAATTAGTTCATCTACTTCCAACTTGATGGGAACTCACTTCCTACTTCCTTCCTGCAATAAAAACACATGTTGCTATAAATATTCTGTGCATTTGGGTCCTTTTCCTCTGTCTTTGACCCCTTTGGGGTATAGTTCTAATAATGTCATTACTGGGTCAAAGGGTATGCACAGCTTAGAGACTTTACAAGTCTAGTTCCAAAGTGTTTTTTAGAATGGCTGGACTTTTTTGCAGCTTCATCAGCAGTACATCACCATGCCTACCCCACCCCCCCAAGCCTCTCCAACAATTGTCATCCTCTTCTTTTACCGTATTTGCTAACTTGATGGGTTTCAAGAGGGACTTCAGACTTACATTATTTTGTATTTCTCTTTTTAATGATTTGGAATTTTAAACATAGTTATTAATAACTAGCATTTCTCCTTTTGAAAACTGTATATTCATATCCTTTCACCATTTATCTATTGGAGGAATGGCTCTTGTTCTTATATGTGTGTATGTATATGTGTGTATGTATATATGTATGCATATATATACATACATGCATAATATATATGTATGTATTCCTTGTATGTCTTGGATATTAGACATTTGTTAGAGAAATTTGCTGCAAAAATTTTCCCCCCAGTTAACTGATTCCTTTCTCATTCTAACTGCATTGATTTTGTTTGTGCAGAATCTTGTTAATAGAATGCAAGGTTCTCGAAGGAAGAGATTTTCATTTTTGTTTGTGTTTTCTCAGTGTCTAACACTGTTCCTTGCCTGTAGGAATCACTTAATAAATATTTGAATTGAATTAAATTGAATGGAAGTAAAGCGCTATGAGAGTTCTAAGGAAGGAAAGATGACTTTATAAAAATATCTTTTAAAATTCAAAATCAGATTGATGTTTTTCATACAGAAAAATTATATTTAACCTTAGATAGTTTTAAAAAATTCACACTTACATCCAAAAACCTAATTATGTTAAAAGTAAACAAAATTGGGAAATGGACCTGGAAGTAAAGCAGGAATGGTAAACGAGTCCCTTTTTCATACCTCTGCAATGGAAACTAAAACTAGAACTTGTCTAATTAAAAACAAAAGTGGCCCCCTCTGTTGGTTCTAAGGCCGTAGTTATAAGAGCTAGAAAGAGGGGAAGACTTTCCCACATTCTGCTGCCTATGTGGGGAGACCTATAGGGAAAGCGAAATAAAAAAATGAAAACTTATGAAATGCAAAATGGAAATGTTGAGGGCTGCCCTCCTCAGCATGGATATTTTTAGATGGTGATCAATTTTAGACAAAAGCAGCAACCATCTAAGAGTTTTGAACACTTGCATCATCATTCTTGCCCTTAGCACCATGAAGTCTTCTTGTTTTCAGTTGGGTAGTTGACTAGAGTTTGGCTTTGGCTCCCACCCAGGAGGTTCGTTGTGTAACTCTTGTTTGTTCTTGGATCAGAATATAATTTCTGCTACAGAAAAAGAAATTATCAAACTAAAGACTCTCGATGAATAAAAATGATTTCTAGTTAACTCTACCTCCTAAATATATCATGCAAAACTCCTCCTGAGAATCAGCAATTATTTTATTAAGGAAAATCCTGAAAGTTAACTTTTTAATCATAACCTTTAATGTGAATGTTATAAAAGATGCATTTCCTATGAATAAGCAAAATGGGAGCACCAATGTGGCATAACAGATAGAGGGGGTAATCTTATAATCAGAGAAACTTGAACTCAAGTCCTGATTCTGATATATATTATCTGTGTAACCATAGGCAAGTTATTTAACTTCTTACTGCTCAAGTTATCTAACTCTCTAAGACTATGAGTCTGTATCAGTAAAGGGAGTTTCTACACTGGCAGTTCTCTACACTGACAGAATCACAGATCTGGACCAAAACAGAATCAAGCTAGAATTTTGTAATTTACTTGTAATATATAAGTTATAGTGAAAGATAGAGTAAAAAAGCATTTTACTCAAAAATAGAAACTTAAGCATACAGATTTAGTTATTTTTGCTTAATACCTGAAATATCTGAAGCATTTCTCTTGATACTTCAGATACTTCTCTGGAAATATATTAACTCTCTCAACCTATGAAGGTAGTATTTAGCACCTTGTGGTAGTTTGATACATCTTACCTTATGGGAATCATCTCATTTGATACTCACTCCAAGCCTGTGATATAGGTCATAGAAATATGTTTTTTTATCATTCTTTGTCATATTATCATTCTTTCAACCAAAGGCTCAGGGAGTTTGTGACTTACCCAAGGTTACATAGCTAGTTAATAGTAGAACTGAGATTCAAACCCAGGTCATCTGACTTCAAATCCAGTATCAAAATGGTTACTAAGACCAAGGCTTCTTTTTTCCCCCTTGTGAGATACTTAGTTTTGCCTATTTTCCATGGCCATATGTCTTCTCCCTACTCCCAATCAATGATCTCCTCCATACATGCCATCACTCACAGATTGGACCTAGTTCAATTCAACAACCACTTATCAAGTGCCCACTTTATGCCAGGCCCAATACTAGGTCCTGGGGAAACAAAGACCAAAATGAAACAATCTCTAGCTTCAAGGAGCTTGCATGCTCCTGGGGGGATACAGCAGGTGAACAAGTAAGTAAATATTAAGTATACAAAATAATCCAAAATTGTATCAGGAAGGAGACAATACTAACAATTATGAGGCCCAAGAAAGGTCTCCAGTAGAGTTTAATGCCTGAAATATGCTTTGAAGGAAGCCAGGGATTCTGTGAGTGGAGGCATGGAAGGGAATATCTTCCAGACATGGGGGAGAGCTTTTGCACAGACTGCATGTTGTATACAAGGACAGCTAGCAACTTAGGAACATAGAGTGTGTGAATGGGAATAATATGACATAAGACTATAAAGGTAAATGGGAAGTAAATTGAGGAGGGCTTTCGTTGCCAGACTGAAAAGTGTATGTTTCCACTGTAGCCTTGTTCTTTTGTGGGGAAGGTAAGGGTAGGTATGGTGGGATGACATGATTACATCTGTGTTTTTGGCATCTCTGCAAATGATGGATTGCAGAGGGGAGAGGAATACCAATTAGGATAATATTTCAATAGTCCAGATGAGCTATGATAAGGCCATAGGAGTAGAGCTAAGGGAGATGCTGCAAAAGATGTTGTGGAGGTAGAATCAATAAGACTTGGCAACCCAATATATATGGGGGAGGGAAAGGAAAAAGTCAGGGATGACACTGAGATTATTAAGCTGTGTGACTAGAATTATAGTAGTATCCTCGATAGAAAAGGGAAAGTTTGGAAGAGAGTTTGGTTTTGGAGAAAATATAATGAGTTTTGTTTTAGACATGCTTAGTTTGAGATAACTATAGGATATCTGGATGGAGATATCAGTGACAGAGAGTGATGTTGGAGTTCATGAGAGGGTTCAGTGCTTGATACATGGATTTGGAAGTTGGTTGTTTAGAGATGATTGAATCCTTGGGAGTTGATCTCCTAGAGATAGCATAAAAAGAAGAGGAGCCCACCGCATAGTCTTGGGGGATGCCAGTAATTAGCGGCTAAAGTGATGATTATCCAGCAAGGGAGACTCATAAAGAGTGTTCAGATAGGTAGGAAGAAGACCAAGAGAGTAGTGTCCTGGAGCTAAGGAAGAAGAGAGTATTCAGGAGGAGTTGATGGTTGACAGTGGCAAAAACTGCAGAGAGGTCAAGTAGAGTAAGGACTGGGAAAAGGCCATTGGACTTAGAGGGTAATTGATTATGGATAACCTTGGAGTGAACTCTTTCAGTTCCTTGGTGGGGTTAGAAGCCAGGTTACAAAGGTTTGGGAGGTGAAATCATATAGACAGCAAGTGTAATTGAGACTCTTTCTAGGAGTGTGGCTGTGAAAAGGAAGAGAGATGTAGCTCAACAGCTTGAGGAAATGGTATGGTCAAGTGAGAGAAAGCTTGCTGTGTATGGTGGTAGGCTGGAAGCCACTGAATAAGGAGAGATTGAAGAAGAGAAAAAGAGATGTCAGAGTGCTGATGGAGCAATGTTAATACATCACAACTACTTCAAAAAAATTTAAAGCAGCAGGACTTTTAGAAACATAATCCTTGCCTTTGCTTTGTTAAGCAACAGTTTAGTTGATGACATTTTGCTACAGGCTGTTGAAAAGACAATAGTGTTGTTTGAGGCATTGTTTGCTGAATAATTGCTGCCATTTCAGAGCAAGTAAATGGGAATCACCATTCTGAAAACGTTGATACTCCCAGAACCTAAAGGTTCTGTGCATTTTTGTGGTTCTTTTAATTTAAAAAAATGGATTTCTCTTTAATCTTAAATTGACTCTTAACATTTTATTAGTAGATGATATGTTTTCAACCCTTGCATCCTCATCTACTCTAGTACAGTAGAAGTGCCACTTTCTCTTTTTAGTGGGCTAAACATTTTACATGACAGTGTAGGTTGGGAAGGCAATAGTTAAGAACATACAGAAGAAAAATGTTCCATTGCCAGTCACTTGATTGATTGGTCAGAGTTATGCATTACTTTTGATCTAGATACCAAATGTCACAACTCTGCTCATGCTCATTGACATAAAACTAAATGATTTTCACATAAAAATCATAGAAGTGGCATAATGTAAAATTAGCTTTCAACTAAAACACCTGAAGTACACAAATGTTAATCATTCTAGTTGATTTTATGAGGTCATTTTGAATACTTGTTTCTTTTCTTACCTGTGAAAACTTTGAAGTTGTATGACCATTTGAACTTACCCTAATTGCTAGTCGTTTGGGGGCATCTGTTTGAATCATTAGCATTATTAAGCACAAACCTATTGATTCTTTCTCTCCTTTCTCACCCCCATCTTTTTGTTACTTTAGACAAACAAAGGTGATGCACTTGCCAGCCGAGTCCAGAACACGCTGGGAAACTATGATGAAATGAAGGACTTATTAACCAATCATTCCAATCAGAGCCAACTAGTGGGAATCCCCAAGAATTCTGTACCCCAGACTCCCACTGAAAAAAACGAACCAAGCTTTTTTCCTGAACAAAGAAATCGGATGATTGCACCTCATCAGGGTGGTAGCCACGCATCGACATCAATGCCTCCCCCAACTTCGGTGACCTTGAGTTCAAGTGTATTACACAGTCACCAGAACATCAGAAAAGCAAGAGCCGATTGGCCACGGGCTAGTCACAGTTCCACCATTACCCAGGCAAGCCAGTCTACTGGTCAGCCAAGTCGAATGAAACACAGCTCTTCCCATGATCAGCCTCAAGGTAGATTTGAAGACCTGTTCAGCGGTCCAAGTGAACAACCCCAAAATGGAGGAATGGAGGATGCCAGCACAGCAGCAACAGCATCATCTCATTCAAGAAGACTTAGTCATTCAAAGTCCAATGGTGGAGACCCTTCTTATAAAGAGAGCATTCAGTGCCCGTCCCCAATAGATTTTGAATTTTTAGCAAATGGGCCTTTTTCTCCGCTCCCTTCCACATCTTTACTCTCTGCAGCCAGTAGTCTTGCAATTCAAAATTTCCCACAAGGCCTTTACTGCAAAACAAGTATGGTTCAGCAGAAGCCTACTGCTTACGTGAGGCCCATGGATGGTCAGGAGCAACTACCAGACTTCTCCCCCACACTGAAGCCGATGCTTGAAATTGAGAGTGGATATTCAAGTCAAACATTTGGGACACTGCTGGAGGGAAAACCTAGTGCAACCACTTCAAAGACTAAACTCCCAAAGCTCACCATCCCTCAGCCAAGTGAAGTAAGTAATTTTTTACAATTCTGCATTTTTTTTAGTTGACTGTGTTTACAGTCAGTTCTCATTTAACTTGTAGAGCAAAAGATACACGAGAAGCTTCAACGTCCCAGTTTAACCCTTTCTCTTCAGTGGAAGGGTTAAATTTCTTTAGCGAAAGGGTTAAACTTCATGACTAATTTTTTTTTTTGGTCTGGACGTGTGATTTCATGGGCGTAGGGAGCTTCTGCTGTGGAAACTCCTTCCACCGATGCAGATCAAGAGCTTGTCTGTAACATATGCTCTTAGGGAATTGTCTGGGCCACTGAGAGCTTCAATAACTTGCCCAGGCTCACACAGCTAGTTTGTGGAAGAGGCTGAACTAGAACTCAAGGCTCCCTGACTCCAAGGCCAGCCTTCGAGCCGCCACACTGAGCTGTATTGTTCCTCACTGATCCCAGGTCACCAGATACAGTCCAGTTTCACTATTTTGGAGTTACAGGAGGGAAGGCCAGTCTGAAAGGATGAAAAATCTGAATTACACATTTTTCCCCCAAGAAATATACTTTTAGTATTTTTAAGTACATTGCAGATTAGTAATCTTAGTTTATACATGAAAGGAAGAAAGGTCATGGCTAATTTATAATTGACAGCAGGTCTTCGCTAGATAAGAATGTAGCCTAGACATAAAGATGCCACTATGTGAAAGAATGAATTACCGGAGCCAGAAGGTGAAGGCATATTTTAAGAATCTTTAATATCCCCAATGCTTGCCTGGTTCTTTCTAGACAAACTGGTGACATTTATTGAGACAGCCCTGTCCTCTCAAGGCATGTTGGCTTATCCTAGCAGAAAAGAAAATGAGCCGATAAATGAATTCAGACTGAAGTGGTAGGGACTCCAGGAGTTACCTCCTCTGGGAAGCATTGCATGCTAAAAGACAAGCCTGGGGAAGTCAATACTTAGCCTAAGGGAACAACGAGCTAATGGTGGGGTTTCAGGTACTGTGGTACCTGCAGGTGGCAAGGAGATGATTTTTTGTGGAAGAGTGGTCTTTCCTAGTACCTCTCACATATACCTCATAAGAGACTACCCTGTACACTTGTCTGTGTTGCCAGCTCTAAGTGTTTGATTGGAAGCAACAGGATCCATCAGAGATGACATCACCATTATTTTTTTCCCTAAATAAGAATCAGTATGAGGTATTGGAATTGTTGGAATTTCCAAAATTCCTGGGATTTTATAGGCTGCTTGATAGACAAGGCTCTTATCCCTACTCTATCTACCATTATCGAGTATAGTGTCCTTGGACAAGTTACTGACTCTCTCTGGTCCTCAGTTTCCCCATCAGGAAAATGACAGTGTTAAGCTTGGATGATCTCTAAGTATCATTCTATCTTACAACCAAGCTGACAACCACCCTAAAGATTTCTCTGGTTCTACATTTCAACTCTTTTTTTTGAGTCCTACCCGGAAGATAATGATGATTTCAGAGGATAGATCCACCAAAACCAAAAGGGAGGACTGGGCTGTTTATGATGTATTCTAAATGTTTGTTTTTCATATATTTTCCTTTCTGAAGACTTTCTACTTTTTGTAACAGTTTTTCATAGATACTTGTTTGTATTATCTGTATCATAAGGTGAAATGAATTTTTTGAAAAATAAATTCAACTTTAACTATTTTCCCATAATTTGACTGTAAATCTGACTAATCAGAATGGTATTCTATAGAATTTTGTATGTTTGTAGATAAATCTCAATGGATAATGTACAATATTTTATGGGATTTCAGTCCTGGAACTTTTCTTTTAAAGGTATGACTTTGAAGAGGAACACTCTGTAGTGGGTTGGGATGTAAATTCAACTCTTGTCCTCTCCCTTTCCTTTGGTAGCATTTGTCATCAACTTCTTCTGTTCATGCCAGCCACTCAGGACCAGTCAGGAAATGGCACTGCCACAAAAGGGCTCTCCTGGAGAACCCAGGAACCCAAATAGGTATTTGGGCCTAGGCCTATTTCAACAGTTGAGTCGCATTGAATCACTTCCCTTTAATAGTATTTCAGAAAGCAGCAAAAATAAACAAAACCTTAATAACACTAGGCCTGACCTAGATTTGAAAATTCCTTCATACTTTGGCTGGAGGCTGTCATTGGGAGGAACTGAGTTGCTACCGATGTGAGGTCTGCTTTTAAAGCAGTGCTTCAGCAAAGTCATCTTTCATGATGGTTAGCCAAGGAGCAGAGGATGGCTATGAGGTAAAATACGTAAGAAAAAAAGGCCCCTGTCTGAGGAATGGATGTTGTCTCTAGAACATCCTCTTGTGGAAAATGGTTCATGTGGAATAAAGGCTTAATAAGAAATTGATGAAAGACAAAATCAAGAAAGCAGGGGTTGGGGGAGGGGAGGAGTGGGTGGCCATGCTAGGTAAGTAAGGTTTTAGAAGGGAGGGGACAAAAGAGAGCTTTAGTACTCTGAAATGGAGGAGTTTCTAGGTTTTAGAGAATAATGTGAACCAACACTGTGATGAAAAGGAAAGGAAATAAGGTATAAGGTGGCCAAACAAAGGAAGAGCTCAAAATGTAGGTAGAAGTGTGGGCATAAACATAGACAGGGTGGAGTGTTATGCAGTCTTGTGCCTAATGGAATTTATGTGGCTAAAACTCTAACCAAGACTCTGAAAAATTCACCCCATTAAATCTTGATGCATTTTTCAATAGCACTTAAATTCAGTACTAGGTCCCGGCACCAAGAGTTCCAAGCATTGGGACTGGTTAGTCTAGCTGTCTCCAGTTCCATGGTAAAAATGGAGTGTTCTTTTGAGGGATTGTGCAGAAGCATTTATTGATGAAACACTCCAATTTTTTTCCCTTGCTTGAAAATGTCAAACTCTGGTGAGAGGAGCCTGGTATCTACATTCATAGCATGATTTTTTTTTTGTTTGAATCCCTCTTCAGCAAAGTCTATCAGAAAATCTACTGATAAGCAGGTATCTGAGTTACAAGATCCCAAACTGTCATTGAAAGATGGAGGGGGGGAGGGGGCGCAGTTACAGGTGTTTGCTGTTTCCAGGACATTCCATAACTTCTTAGCATTTTCACATTAGGAATAAGAATGATTGAGTTTTAGCCGATTTTATTGTGAAAGGTCAACTTTTCAATTAAGAGTATTTTCTTTGAACCAATCATTTTGTCGGACTATTTTAAAACTTGATGTTACCGTATTTATTACCATTCCAGACAGCAACAAAGACTGATGTGTTTTGCAGTTGGGCTTGGAATAATTTTCTGGGAACTGCATCTGAAAACAGTAAAAGACCTATTTATATCAAGTGGAAGTACAGGGTTGCTTGCAGATGGTGTTTTATTAGAAAATGCATTTGTTAATAAATGTAGCTTTGTACGTGATTACATTACAGATGTTTCTGTTTATTTTTACCTTAGGATAAAAATCTGCTGGTGTAGACAGCTTATATACTTTGGTCCAATCTGTCACTGGGATTGTTTGGCAAGTAAATAATTACATTTTCACAAAAGCACCAGCGATAGAAAGGCAAATGCATGGCTTGAGTTGCCCTATCTATTAAAGTAATGGTCAGGTTAGTGAGCTCTCTAAAGTGCAACAATAATATGGCATGCCCTCTCCTCAAAGTTCATTTGCCTTGGGATTGGCTTATTCATTTCCTTCAAAACTGCTTCCTGCTCTTATCATTTAAATGAACCTGATGTGAACACAGGGATTTGGCTTGAGCTTTTTCATGACTAGCTTTGTCACCCAGATGAAAAATGAGTATTCCCATTTGTGGCTGTAGCTGCTTTGCTTTATATCCTGAGTCGTGAATCATATGAGTGTAATTAACTTTATTTATTAGGAAGTAAATAGTAAACTCTATTCCTTTTGCCACAGACTGCCTAGAATGTCATTAAATGGCTTTGTGGATAATGGATGTGCCCAGGGAGCTCCACAGAGATGATGCATGGGGTTCTGCCCAATGAAAGGATGTCTTTCCATTCACAAACAGAACGTATAGTCTGAGGTTCTCTGTTGGAGTGCATCGTGAATTTTATTTACAGTACATTTGGTGGGAAAGCATCACTCAATTCAAGGCTATAGCTAACTGGTTTAATTTCAACTTAATCAGAAATGACTACACACCAGTGACACTCACAACTCCTTCACTCTGATTGTAGACGTTGGCTCTATTGTCACATTTGTTTCCATGGATGTGTGGGAGTGAAACAACTTTATGGCCTCTACTAGGATATGCAACTATAAGAGACTTTAGAGATTGACTGGTCTAATGCCTTCATATTACAGAAGAGGAAACTAAGGGGCTAGGGAGCAGAACCTAGACCCTTTGATTCCAAAACCAGTGGAATTGTACTGGGTCTGTATGCTGGATACTGTGCCCTTGTGGCAAACAATAAAAGAGCAAGTGGTCACGGGGTCCCTAGTATCCCTTGAGACTTGGAAGATGATATCTGGATCACAGATCCTACGCCTTCCATAGTTGGAAGGCATCTTCTAAGCATAGGGAAGTAGATGCCATCAGAAAAACTGAGCTTGTTCACATAAGCCAAAGAACCATCTCTTTCTTTGGTCACAGTCTTTTTAGAATGGAGGCCAGAGTGGGGAGTTGACTTAGGGTTACCAGATTGAAATGTTCAGAATGTCAAACATGAGCAAGTGTCCGACCAGAGGCCACAGGTTGCCATTTCCCAAGAAGGAGGAGGAGTCATAGTCTTAGGCTGACTTATTGCACATTGGCTTGACTCGATACCAGAAGCAAGAAGCGAAGCATTCCGGTTGTCACTTTTATCCAAAACATTAACTCTCTGCTGGGTATCCCACATGTCTTGGGAATTTGGACCAGAGCCGGGTGATTTCTTCCTTGGGTCACTCTCTAATCTAGGACAGGATGAAGCAGTGAAATATAGCAGAATTCTATCAGCCACTGCTTCGTCCTCAGCTGCAAGAATGTGTGCTAAGCCCTGAGGTATGAGGTCTGCTACAGTCTAATTGGGAAAGATAAAATGACCCTCCAAAATGAAATGACCCTCCAAAAAGGAGAAGCTAGATGAGCAGTACAGAAAAACTGAGCTAACAGAGCTCAAAGGCAACCTTTCTGTGGGGGATGATGAGGAAAGGCTTCATGGATAATGTAACATGTGAGATGAGCCTTGAAGGATGGAGAGGATGTCAGCAAGTGAGGAGGGGAATAAGAGGAAAAGTGGGCTGGGCCTCATGTGACCAATGAAAGATACCTATTTCATTCACAGCCTTACTTTCCCTCCATAGATACAGGCAATGAAATCCATGGGGAGATAGTTGCTGCTGCTTTAAGACATCACTGTGAGAGCCTTACCTTGCTTTCCATGTTCCTGAAGGGACTTTCTAATGTATTGCTCTGCTAGTTGTTCCTGAACTATATTGATTCGCCGAGTAAGGGCTCACATTTTAATCTCAGCCCCCAACATCAGCAACAACAGCAAACTCTGACCTTTTCTGATTGGTAGTTTCTAAACACACATCACTATTATAGCTTATGTCCAAATCTGCTCATTATGAAGGAAGTGAGTGTATCTTGAAGTGCCTGGATTTTCTGCATTTTGCTTCCTCTTTAAGTCTGGCATCTGCTTTCTCAGGTATAGGGATTATTTCTGAGCTTACATGTCACCTTGGGTAATAGTGGGTATGTGGGAAGCACGCACAGAGCTTGGGCACTCTATACCGCATGCTGGCTGTTTGGCTGTTATCATCACTGGCTTACTTTCACACCTGATGGTATCTGGGTCCTGAAATCCTCAGCCAATTTTTGGCAGTGTCAGGATTAACAAACAGTTCAAATCCCAATTTTTGATGTGCTCGTGTGTGTTTTTAAGTGCCTTCATTGTTCAAATGGGCTAATTCCACATAAAACAGTCAGTAGCTATTTTGCGTAGTTCATGTGGAGCCCATTCAGACATTGAGAGGCAATGGGCATGGTGGTTAGAGTGCTGGACTTGGAGTCAGAAGGACCTCTAGTCAATCCTGTCTCAAAACACCTGCTGGCTGGATGACCAAGTGCTAATAAGTCATTTCATTTCTCCTAGGGGCAATTTTCTCTTCCATAAAATGAGGAGAATGATAGCATCTACTTCACCTGGTTACTGTGAGGCTCCAGTGAATTATTGCCTAGTATATGAAACACTTTGTGAACTTTAAAACTCTCTGGAAAGGTTAGCTATTATTATTAGTCTAGTAACCCAGATAAGGAAGCTTCCCCCACTCACCTACAACGTTTTCTATAAAGCAGCTATGGAGTCAGCTGAGCATGAAAGAAAAAATATACAACCCTTCCTAGAAGTTTGTGGGCTTCTTTGGAAGATAGGTTAAAAATATGGGCCACCAACAGTTTTTACTTCTTTTATGTCTTGAACATGAAGCCAGTAGGTCCTCTATTTTGACTCAGTCTAGAGGATAAGAGTCATAGGCTGCATTTCACCAGAAGGGACCATGCTGGGAAGATGAGAAGACAAGAAGTTTCCTCCTAATCCTTTGGTCCCCACCCACTAAAAGATAGAAATCTTCTATTTTCCTTTTTCTTCTAGGAAAATATTTGAACTGATTAAGGATGCAGATGAGTGTTAAGTTTTTGTCATGTATGTTCCATATCTTGCTATTGTCGCTGGAATATTGATTAGCTTAGGATTTTCTGGGCCAGTCATAAAAAAGCCTGCTCTCATTCTACATTAAGGAGTGTAGAAAATGGGCAGGTAGATAGAGAACCATATTAATTTGAGCCAAAATAGTAAATGCATAGGGCTTTAGAGAAGACTTCTCTAACTGTTTATAAAATTTCAAAATCAGTTTCATATGTTACTTTTAATTGGATGGAAGACTAGCAATCCTTAGTTTAGTTTTTTTTTTAATGCACTCCTTTAGTTAACCATCCAGAGTATCTAATAACAAGCAGACTTTATATTTCCATAGTATTTGCCACTTTCATAATATCTGTCATCTCATTTAACAGTAATAATTAGCTCACATGTAGCACCTCTGTGAAGTAAGTGCTGCTGTTATCTCCACTTTATAGATGAGAAAACTGAGGCTCGGAGAGGTTAATTTTCACAGAGCTGGTAAGTGTTTGAGGTGGGGTTTAAACCCTGATCTTCTTAACTCACAATTTAGCACTCTCTCCTTGACACCAAGCTGCCTCTCTTTTGATGCCTACAATGGCCCCATAAATTAGTCTGTGCAGAATTGCTATTGGCGTTTTAGAAAGGAGGCAACTAAGCCCCTGAGGTCATATGGCTGCTGGAAAGCAGAGCCAGGATCTGAATCCAGGTCTCCAGACTCAAATCTATTTCATTCTGTAGCTGATGGTATGCTTTTGTTTCTGTGGGCAAATTTTCTTTCTCAGCACTTTTGGAATGTGAGAGGAATGAGCTGAATCTAGTCTGAGTAGACATTTCCTTTTTGGGTTCATATTTCAAAAACGGGTGGTTCAGAACATAAAAGAACAATTTTTTTCTTGTGATATTAAAGTTCACAATGATGTGTGTTTCATTGACAAATATGGTCAGGAGTCATTTTCTTGTGATATTTTAAATGTGTCCCTCATGACACAACTGAGCAGACCTTTCCGTCCAGTCTTCCCTTGGTTCATAAAATTTCCAAGGCTATATCTTCTTGTTGAGATTCCAGTAGCAAGAGTCTTTCCTGGAAATAACCTGATTAGGAGCAGGCTTTTGGGAACTAAATAAAGAGACTCTCCACAAAGATAACTATACCATATGGGGATGGAAGCAATCAGATACAAAGCAGGAGTGAAAGTAATTGTTATTGATGAACTATCAGCTTTCCCAGGTATCTGCCCCCTGGCAAATGAACTTCACCAGAATTGCCCAGGATCATGAACAATAACCATAGCTGAGTGATCTGAGAGTTGGGAGGCCTGGGTTACAGTAGGCAAGTCACTGAGCATCACTGGGCCTCCGAAATGGGGCTAATTTCTGCCTTATCTGCCTTCTGGGTTCTGAAATAGGATCCAGTCAATAAAAACTCTTCAAAAACTGTTCAGGGTGGCAGATATGCACTCTGGCAATAGCGTTTTTCCTAAATATTACCCAATACCAGTATTTCCCAAAGACATTGGCAGTCAGTACATATCATGAGAAGATATGGAAGGGGTAATGACTGGTATGGAGCTGAGGGGAAGATCACCTCTGGGAAAACTTTCTGAAACTCGAAGATGCCTCCAATTTTTTTTAAGTGCTGCTTCAAGAGTATGGATAATACTCCATAGAGATGATTTGTTTGGATCTGAAAGGAACCTTAGAGGTCACTTAATCTAACTCAATCAGTCCCATTTTACTGAATGAGGAGCTAAGGTCCAGGGACATTATGAAGTCATTTGGTCCCCTTCACCCAAGTACTCAGCAGTGGAGTTGGTATTAAAATACACATACTCTGACTGCCATCAGCCCTCTTTCCACTGCAACATACATATATGTTCCTCATGGAATTCTTTCAACAGACATTTATTAACCTTCTTCTACATGCATGATACCATGCCTACAAAGGGCTGTAGGATAAAATTCAGTGAAGTTTTTTCTTTTTAAAAAAATACTAATAAATACAAGTATTTCTTTCTACACAAATAACAGAAAAAGAGGAAACAGTGTAGGGAACCACAGTTTTCCATTCCATACAGTTTGCTTTTCAATGGTGGTTTACACAAGAAGGTCTCATTTACCTTTATGCCTATTTCTTTCAAGAGCAGTTGTCAATTTAGGTAAGCTGTTTGTGACCATTATTCTGGAGCTTTCTTCAGATGTTCTGGGTGTCTATCATGTTGATAGCAGATAGTATACTTTTGAGAAAAAACAATTCTAAATTCCTGAAGATCATGGGAAAGTTATTTCTCTGTGTACTTCCTGCAGATCAAATATATATCATAGGAATATAGATGTCGAATTGAAGGGATGTTAGATTATAAACTTATTTCTCAGATGATAAAACTAAGGCCCTATTCAGCAGATTGCCGCTATCTACAGATTTGCCCCATGTGGACTTTTTTTTGCCTGTCTCAGAATCCTCAGTGCACATGGCAAATAATAAACACTTAATAGAAATGTTTGATGGCTGACCTGCTAAATGCGTTGACTTTAACTCTGATTTTACTGTGGTCTCAGCCTGAGGGCTCACTATGTATGCCATCATTTCATTCACAAATGTCAATGACCATCATTTTAATTTGAATAAAACAGTGACATTAGTTACAAATCATTTGGTTATGTGGCAAATGAGAATATTAATAGCTAACATTGATATAGTGTAATTTTATCCTCACAACAACTCTAAGAGGTAGTTGTCATGATTTTCCCCATCTTACAAATGAGGAAACTGACACAGATCAAAGTTAAGGGACTTGTAAATGTTTGAGGCTGTATTTGAACTTAGGTTTCCTGACTGCTCGCCAGCCCCCTCGCTCTCTGGTGCACCACCTAGCTGCTTGAAAGAAACAGCATGATGAAGCAGAAAGTGTAATGGACTTCAGGTCAGCAGACCTAGATTCAAATTCCATGTTTGACACTTACTACCTTAGTGATCTTAGACAAGGACTCAGCCTCTCTGTGCCCCAGTTTCATCATGTAAAATTAGCTTGCTGGATGAACTAGCATCCCTTCCGGTTCTAAACCTGTATCCCTATGATATGTGATCCAGAGGAGGTTCACAGAGAAATAAATAATGTTTCCATGTCCTTCAGGACTTTAGAATTGATTTTCTCAAACTTCAGATTGGAATTTTTCCCAAGCTAAAGTGATTGAGAACAGTTGCACAGAAATTCACAATAAATATTTAGCACAGATGAAATACATATGTGCTAAGGAGGTACAGAATAAAGGACAGCTCAGGGTAGCTACCATCTGAGAGTCCTTGGAGGAAGTGAGCTTTGAGCTAAGTTGTCCTGAAGGGGAGAAGAGGTCAGGTCAACTCATGGACAGAGTGAAGGCATGATGTGTGGAGGAGGTGTGCCAGGAAAGAAAGGCCTAAGATTAGGGGAGGCAGTAAATAGTCTGGTTGAGCTGAAGCTGCCAAACCAGACTGAAGAATGAATGGTAAGAGATGATAACAGATAGCTAAAGATTGGACGTGAGTCTCATATGCATCTCCAGTGTTCAGTGGAAGTATCTGATGACGTAGCCAATAGAGGGAGTCCAACCATGTATCAGCGTGGGGATTAGAGTCACATTCTTTCAATTCCAGAGAGGAGGAAGATGGATTATTTTTCCACCCCCACACTCATTCCCTCCAAATATGTCCCAAGTTATGCAGTGTGACATCTGCTTCTGGCTGTCTTTGATCTCGGTGTGATCTCCATGAGCTTAGGGACTATTCTTTGCATCCCTAGCGTCTAGTGCTGTGCCTAGCATGTAGTAGGTGCTCAATAAATGTTTGTTGAGTTGAGTTGTGTGTTATGTCACAGATCTCCTGCACCTGTGACTACCTACACCCGAGTAAGGGGCCCAGCACCAGCTGGAGAGAGAGGGCTGGGCCTGGGTCTGGAGATGTGGGGCATAACTTCCAAAGACGGATGCCTGCTGCTGTTGAGGAATCTCTGCTCCTACTCACTTTTCTCATCTAGGGGAAGCACCCCCAAGAAAACTAACAGGTGGAGTTGTGTTGTATTCTTTTGGATTCTGTTCTGCCCTCGGGCTTTTGGTAAGCTCTTACTTGCCTTGATCTCAGTTGCTGGTTTGAGAAATATTAATAGGTCAGACTCATAAGTCCTTTCCTTTTCAACAATGAATTTATCTAACAGCAAACTCTAGGAATTACAGCTTCTTGGATACTCTAGGGAAAACTTTGGGCAAGGGACAACTCGGTCACAACCAACAGTTTCAATAGCTCTTTAGGGTTTGCAAAGTACTGTGCAGTTAAGGTGCCCGGGGTTTTATTTCAAATGCTGCATGCTTTTACTTCTCAGTCTATACTGTTGACTTGTGATGTTCTAAGCCAAAGATGTTTCTGTGCCCATTAGTGCGAAGTCACCTGAGCAGAGGGCACCTTAGCAGTGCCAACTGCAGCTCCTCCCAGCTCTGACAATCACTGGCTTTTTCTGCTCTTCTCCTTGCCTTTGCTCATATTGCAAAGCGTGCAAAGCGTACTGTACAGAGATGATGGGAAATTGATTAATATAAATGAAGTGTCGCTTGTTGAAAATACTTGTCTAGATAAAAATGGGAATTATATTCTGGTTGCTTGAGGGATTTATGTTACATAAATTGCCTCTTTTGTGTTGCTATTTAAAAATAAATATCTTTCTTTGGGAGTAATTTATGGAACTTCAGAGAATAGGAGGCAATAAATGGAATAACTTCTGAAAAGAAAACAATTGAAAATTTCAATTTTCTCTAACTTATGGATTTCATTGTCATATTTGTAGCCTTTTGAAATCCAACTAAACCACTTTCCAAAAGCTTCACACTGGAATGAACCTGGAGGAGTCTTTAGCATTGTTTTCGTCCAAACTAAGCTTTGTCTACACTGGCAGAATGGACTGGAGAGCCATGACAATACAGCACATGCTCCAGGTCCTCGAACTGACATGGAGGAAGAAATGGTTCTTTTGGATTTGGTCGAATAGAGATTGAATCCTTCACATTGACTGTGTACCCCCAAACTGATGGATTCTCTTGACCTCATTCCACTTGGCTTAAGGAGCCAATGCTCGGTGTTTCACTAAGGAGCAATACCCAGTCTCTCTCAGCACCTTCCCAGAAAAGGACAAATGGGATGAAAAAGAGGAAGAAGGGAGATTTTTCAATGATAGCTAGCATTTATGTAGCATTTTAAGGTTTGTTAAGCACTTTCCATGTCAAGCCATTTAGAAAAGAGAGGAGTAATAGTTTTCCTTAGACATGAAGAAAAGTTCTGGTATTTGTAATAACAACTTTCAGCTGTTGGGTCAAATTTCTGTACCTGATCTGTGTATGTATCTCATTAGAACTGCTCACCTCTTTTGCCCTTGAGAAAATGGAATTTCAGAGAAGTATATTTGCCCAAGGTCTTGTGGCTAGTCACTGGTGGATCTGGGGACTAGACCAAGCCTTTTGGCATCCTTCTTCTTCAAGCAGGTAGAGTGTTGTATATTTGGCTCTGTGATCTCACTGATGGGAGGACCCCCTTCACCAGGGAGAGTCACAATCCATTGACACCTTCCAACGTTGCCTCTACCCTAAGGATCTTCTGTGGGGTTTCATTATTTCTTTTTCCTTTTTGTGCAACTACATAGAGATAAATTGTCCTTTCAAAACTGGAAAAGTACTTAAAAAGCTACCACTGATGTTTTCATTTGGGAATGTTTTTTTTTAAACCTATTAATAAAATGATGGAAAGTTGAATATACAGCTTGGTTCCTTCCCATGTATTACACTCTGGGTTAAAAGCTCTTTGATTAGTAGATGACAGCAAGTGTATTACCCTGGATTTAAAAAAAAAAAACAAAAAAAAAAGCTTCTTTATTTTGGCTTTGTGAGAAAAAGGAATTCCTCCCACATAAATATGTTCATTTTACCTTCTGGGAAGAAAAGAAAGAAACTGTAACTACAGTATGTTTTGGATCTTCCCGAAATTAGCATTTAGAGCTTTAGAAGACCAAAAGAGTTAGTGCCAATAGCTTCAGAAGAAAGCAGGGAACAGTCTACTATATATGATTCAGCACTGCTTCCACTGTTCAGTGGGATTAATCAAAACCCAGGGTAGACTTTTCTGTGCGTTAATTGGTAATGCTTTGGAACATGAAAATACACATTGATTTGGTAATAATAAATGAGTGAAGAAACCTCAGTTTTCTTTAGCGGGATTTAATTGCAGTGGAATATGTTCTGTGTTTGGGTAGATAGGCACGAGTGTCTTCATTCTTTCCTTACTCTGCAACAATATTGCACACAAATCAAAACCCAACTGTGTGATCACTCTGGAGTCAGTATCCCTTGATTTTTTGAAATTGAAATTGACAACCTGACCGTATAGTCACTAAACATACAGAATTAAGAAAAGAAAAATTCCTGTAATGGTTCATTTTCAAATTTCTTCTTTGTGGTGATAGTAGTGGTGATAATAGTAGTAACATAGTAATTCACATTTGTATAGCAGTTTAAGGTTTGCAAATACCTTGAACACATTTCCTCATTGAATCCTTACAACAATCTTTTTAGTGCTAGTATTATCACCTCTATTGTACAGTTTGGGACACTATGATTGAGAGAATGAAATTATTTTGCCTGGGTCCAGCACTTGTAGCTGATGTCTGAAGTGGGAGTTTAAACCAGGCCTTCCTGCTTCCCACGTCCAGCCTTGTATCCATTATGCCTTTGTTCATTAAGATGATTCAAGAGTTTGAACTAGAAACACGCTGTGCTTTCTGCTTTGTCAAAGCCCTGATGCATTTTTGTCTACACAGTCCATAGGAATCTGTAGAGCTTTATTTATCCCAAGAATTAGTGTTCATTTTCTTGGCAATGGGTGAGATCATCATTACCTTTAAAATTTAAAGGCATAAAAATGACTTGAGAACAGGGTTTAGGAGAACACTCATATTTATTTTGAATTGCCTTCTTAATTATTCATTTAAGTAGTTATTTGCAAAAGAATTTTGCAAAAAAATGAAAACCACAGCCTGAATTGCTTTCTAGATCAATGGACTTGGTGTCTCAGTTGGGTGGGTAAACATCCAAGAGACCTGAGATGTCAAGGCTCATATAACAACAGACACTGATGCCAATTGATATCGGCAATCTAAATATATTTCCATTCAACAGCACATGTTTGTTCTTATGCATTGTGACCTTGAAGTGATTGCATATTATTTTCTCTGTGCCTTGACCCTTTTCCCCTCCCTGATGGGTAAAATCCCAGAGTCGTATTTCATTCTACTACCAGTTTTGGCTTGCAAATTCACCAGACAAGCATAATGGAGAGTTTGCTTTAACTCGTGGTAAATTCTTACTGCCACCGATGCAGATTTTTACTTTAAATATGCATGGGGAGGAGACCTCTGAAATATGTAAATGATTAGAAATTAGGGTGTTCTAGGCTTCATGAATACAATAATTTGCACAATCCTGGGCTCAACAAAATCACTATCCATAGGGATAGAAGCAATAAAATTATCCTTCCTGTACCTTTTTTTAAGTCAAAAGGCAAGATGTATACTTAATGCAAGCATTAATTAATCATTTTAGACATTTCCTAGTCATTTATTGAGTATGTCTTGGATGTGTTATGTGCCTAGGTAACAAATAATAATCCTAATACCTAGCATTTATATAGTCCTTAAAGTCTGCAGAGTACTATAGGACCTACCTCAGAGGATTATTGTGAGAATCAAATGAGATTATATACATATATATGTGTATACACACATACATGTATATTCAACAAACTTACAAAGAACTTGTATTTATTTCCTTATAAATTATCCTTTGATCATCAGAGAGTAGGGCATTTGAAAGTACAGGAGAACATCCCTGTGAATGGTTTAATGATCGGAACCAGGAAAACGTTTCTTCTGGTCATCACGGTCTTTGAACATGCTCTTCTTGGGGGGAAGAGACACTCTTTTATTATTATTTTATCACGGGACACAGGCAGACACGATAAGTGGGTCTTGTCTTTGGCTGACCATAAGAAATGTCAGTTTGAAAACAGCAAGAATAGGAACACAGGCAGGCCCATTTGTGGCCAGAGTCTTTAATGTTGTTGGGAATAGACAATAACTTTTTTTTTAGTAAGAAATGACTTAAAATGATAAATTTTTTGTCATCCTCTCTTTAATCCCTTAAATGTAGTTTGCTTCTGTGCTTCCATTTTAGTGACCTTTAGCCTTCTTTTACTGTTTTCCTTAGCTTCTGTGTATGTTTTGTCATCAGAGGTTGAGCTCCATTCTCCCTTCTCAACATAGGACAAGAAATTAGCAAGATGTCAGGAAAGAGTCCTGGACTTGTAATGAGGACACCTGTTTTTAAGGCCCAGCTCCTCCCCCCCACCCCCATTCATTGGCTATATGAACCCTGACAAATTACCGTACCTCTGAGACTCTCAGTTTCATTATCTGAGGAGCTAATAATACCTGCCCCATCTACTTTAAAGAGTTTCTGTGATTATTGAATTGAGTCTTTCAATTCAGCAAGCATTTTAAGTGCCTATTGTGTGCAAAGCACTATGCTAGATGCTGAGGATACAAATATTCAAGGAAAAGGAGTTCCTGTTTTCAAGGAACTTTTTTACATTTTACTGTGGGTAACCAACTTTACCTATATTAATAAGTCCAAGATAATTTGAAGGGAAGGGAAAAAAGCATTTATGAAACACCTATTATGAGCCAGGTGCTATGCTAAATGCTTTCCAAATATTTCATTTGGTCCTCACAACAATCCTGTGAGGTAAATACTATTATTATCCCCTTTTTACAGTTGAGGAAAGTGAGACAGGAGGCGGTTAAATGACTTGCTTGGGGTCACACAGCTAGAAAGTGTGTGAAGTTGGATTTGAACTCTGGTCTTCTTGACTCCAGGCCCAGCATATGGTGCCATCTAGCTACCCAGGAGAGAGTCAGGGTGATCAGGAGAGAATTCCCCTAGAAAATAGCACCTGAGCTGAGTCTTGAAGAAAGCAAATGATCAGAGGCTAAGATGAAAAGGGACTGCAACCCAGGCATCCAGCAGAGCCTGTTCAAAAGCACGGAGGCTAGAGATGTTGAATTCAAGGAATGACAGCCCAATTTGCCTAGAATGTTACATGCTTTAAGGGGAATAATGTGAAATAAGCCTGGAAATAAAGGTAGGTTGGACATAGACTATGAAGGTCTTTAAATGCTGAGCTGAAGAGTTTGTGTTATATCCTAAGAGTAGAAGACTTGAACCTTCTTCAATAGCAAATGACACAATCAGATCTGTGCTTTAGTTAGTTGATTTTTGGCAGCTGTATGAAGGCTGGATTAGAACAGGAAGTGACTAGAGGCAGGGAGGAAAGTTCAGATGCCTTTGTATTAGTGAAGCAGGAGGACCTGACCTAGAGCAGTGACTGAAGTAGAGAGAAGGGACAGATATAAGTAATGTGGTAGGGGGCAAATTGAACAAGATGTGGCAACTGATTGGTTGTGGAGAATGAGGGAGACAGAATTGCTGCGGGTGACTCTCAAACTGCACCCTTAAATGACTGGCAGAGCATGGAGGAATCCTCCACAGAAATAAGAAATTGGGAAGGTGGGGCTAGCTTTAGTATATGATGAGTTTGAGATGCCTAGAGGGCGTACAGGTAGTGATGGTTGACATGGTGATGTGGGCCTAGAGAGAGAGAGAGAGAGAGAGAGAGAGAGAGAGAGAGAGAGAGAG